>NW_022196896.1:137406628-137440606 GCF_008632895.1 Mastomys coucha | reverse complement strand
AGTCAGAGACCAGGCTGAGGGCCAGCTCTGAGCTCTAATAATGGACACATCCGCTCCAGTGTCCACCATCCCCTTGAATAATTTTCCTTCAATACTCATTTTTAAATAGGGCCTTTTACTCGTAATAGACTGCATCCAAAATATTTCAGGAGCACCAGAGCCTCCCTTTTCTGTTTCATTAGTAAAAGCCTTAGCGGACATAGGAACCAGGATAAGCTGAGCAATTTTTTCAAATGCGGGCACAAAGGTGATTCCGTGTGGGGAGGATGCCACAACTTTTAACTCTCCTGGATAGTTCTGATCAATAGCGCCTGGGTAAATTAGTAAACCATCTACAGCAACACTGCCTCTGCCAATCACAAATCCCCGAGTCTGTGGAGGTAATGGACCAAGAATTCCAGTGGACAAAATCTTAATTCCCATGTCTGGGGTTAATACCACGTGCCCTGTGGAGAATAGCTCCACTCCTGCACGTCCTGGCCTTGTTCTGAGGAGCTCAGATAAAGGTCTTCCTGCATAGGCAGTCCCTGGGTCCCCTGTGCTGCCTTCTGATATCCAGACTGGGCCTGGGGCAGGCCCCCGCTCGAGTTTTTTGAGCGGAAATTGCCTTGACTACCCCTCTTAGATTTTTTCTCATCGGTCCACCGTTTCTCTTTCCTGCTCTGATCACCTATTTTCTGTCTAGCACTCGCTTGCAGCTTTCCTGCAGTACTTGCTCTATCTGGACATTCACGCTTAAAATGGTTAAAACTCCTGCATTTAAAGCATCTTCTGTTATTATGCCTGCAGGCCAAGCCCCTAGGGGCGGGCGTCTCCTGCATGGCAGCTGTCACCGCTGCGCTTTGATAATACGCAGGTCCCATGTTGACACACAGGCGAATATATCCTGAGATGTCTGTTTGTCCTTTGTGAGGCAGCAAAATAGATTTACATGCTGCATTAGCGTTCTCAAAGGCCAATTGTGAAATCAGAGGCCCCTCTGTATATGAATTTCCCAGCGTTCTACTGTCTCCTGCAACCTGGCAACGAAATTCTGAAAGGGCTCCTCAGGACCCTGTCGGACACTGGTCAGACTCGCCCCATCTACCCCTTTAGCCGGAAGCTTGCACCAAGCCCTGCATGCCACAGTAGCAATCTGATTTAGCACCCCTATGGGAAAATCTATTTGCCGAGTGCATCTTTCAAACAGGCCCTCTCCGACAAGCATATCTAGAGTCCACTCTGGATTATCTGTTTGAGCATTCTGCATGGCAATTTTCCCGCTAAGCTCACGCCATTCAGAAATCCATAACAGGCAATCACCGGAGGATAGCACTGCCTTACACAGCATTTTCCACTCCTGAGGTAATAATCAATAGTCCATGATATTGTTAATTAGGGCCTGAGTGAAAGGGGAACTCGGACCATATTTTTCCACAGCTCCTTTTAGTTCCTTAATGAACTTAACATCAAAGACTTGATAATATCTGTGCATATCATCACTCTGACTTCTGCGTTCTGCAGCCGGATGGGTTATTGAACGACAGTCACCCTGCCCGGAACCTCAGGCCCTAGGACCTACTTCCTCTTCAGTAATCAGATAGCTGTCCTTCTCTTTGCCTGCCTGAAATTTAATTCCCCTGATTTCTTCAATTAATTCTTCTATCTTGGTCTCGAGTTCATCTTTCGCCAGGCGAGACCCACTTTGAAAACGCTCCCTAGTCTGGGAGGGCACAGACTTATGCATAACATGCTGCCTTCTGTAACGATGTGCAGCATGTTTAGTTCTGACAGAAAGTTGAGTCTTCTCAGCCACTGTACTGACCAAATCAGTAAAGGTTTGACTACTTACGGAGGAAGTTTGACTCTCCTCGCTGTCCATAGAGCTGGAGTCCAGGGAATCCTGACCTACCTCGGCCACCGGCCACCGTAGAATACGAATCGGCCGGTGAGCTATCGCCTGTCAGCTCTGATGCCGTAAGGCTGATGTACCTTGCTGAATGCATTCCCTTCTGCTCGGTCTTCTCCTTCTCCCTTAAAATATCCAAGACCATTCCCCAAAGGCGAAGGGGAAATCCATCTACCTTGCTTTTCTCCAGAGCTTTTCCTACCTTTCCCCATGATTTCAAATCCATATGACTCATGCCTTCTACCCAAGGACAAAAGCCCTCCACCAACTCTGCTAGCTCTCTTAATGCGGAAAATCTAACCCTTACTCCTTTAGTCTCCAGCAGCTTTCCCATGTTCCGGGAAGCTGTTTTAGAAATCTGAGCACCCATGCTTATAACCTACCGTCAAAAAATTTCCCCTAGGCTCCTTAAGGTATCGGGCGAATACCTATGTTTCTGCCTAAAAATTCCTGTAGTCCCACACGGATTCCCGGTCAGCGCTAACCAAATCTTACCGTGAGAACGACTACATAAATCCAGATCCTTTTTTCCTATAATAAACCAGAGCTCTGTAACCTGCGGTAGGGTCGCTCAAATTCTCCTGTGTTCGCGGTCCACGTGTGGGGCCATCTGAAGGAATCCGACCTGCAGTTTCTCTTCTCCCATGGGTGATTCACGAACTGGGGAAGTCGAGTTTCTGTGAAAATAAGCGGGTTAGGAGACAAAAGAACGACACCAAGTATCTTTATCAAGGTGTGATCTTTACTAAATGGACCAGGATATTTATAGCTAAGGCAGAACAATCCTTTGGCTTTTAGCATAGACGTGAGAACAGGGAAATAACATGGCAGTCTGTAAACAAGCCCCTTCAAGCAAGGGCTCCAGGCAGGAAAGCGGATTAAAGGTTCAGTTCCTTTTGAAGTCCGGGCTACCAGTTCTGTCTTAGATCTCTGGTGCTGTCTTCAGTCTTCACACCTGAGATTTGCTGTCTCCAGCACCCCGTAGCACTGGCCAGAGCAGCTCAGCGGGGACATTACATTTAGATTTCCAGTGCACCTTTTGACTATTTAATGTTTGGTTCTGTTCATATCATGGCATCAACATTAAGAGAATCAAAGATGTGCTAAGCCATGCAGCTATGTAGGTCTGGGATTTGACTTTCAGGCTTTTGATTTTACACTCTTGAGGGCAGCGTGTGAATCTAGAGAAACGTGAGGCATTGTGCACTAACCACTGAGGCTCCAGCAGTTATGTGTTTGTTCTAACTCATCTACAGGGCCTTCAATAAAGCTTTAACACAAAGTGAGGCTGTTTTGTTGGAATAGCTAATAGTCCATAAAATGGCCTATCAATAAAACCAGCATTATAATATTACTAAAGAACACATTAACATTGTCAATTTATGTTTTTTATATAATTAAAATATAATTACATCATTTCTCTATTCCTTCCCAACTCCACTTTTTTATATTATCTTCTTGTTCTAATGGAGTAGAATTTTATTTACTTGTATGAAACCCTTTTCTCCAAATATCATTAGATCAACTTTTCCTCTTTTCCTTGATATTTCTCTAGCTTAGTTCAGGCAGTATAAGCCCTTGTCAAATAAGGTTTTAAATCTACATTTGTTCATTTACCTATTGCATCCTTAATCTCTCATTTTAATTCCCTCTATACCAACTACCTACCAGCTGCTGTTTTACTTTATCACAATCTGTAATTTTTTTTCTCAGAACCACCATTAAGTCTTTCTTGTTCTTTCTAAAATTTTGAGAGGCTAAGCTGTGTATAAACTCTCTTGATGCTATCTCTCTCTTTATGACAAGGTTATTGAAAGAGTTGTTGCAAACCTATATGTAGGCAGCAGCTGCTTTTAACATCTTGAATATAACCACTTTGGGGATATCCAGAGGAAATATTCTTGATATCATACTAGAATAATTTCATAGTTACCCAACTGCTAGAAGCCATGGTATAGTTTTTGCTTACTTCATACCTTCGTTTTTTTTCTCCCATTGCTACAAAAGGAACAAACCTAAGCACAGTATTTTCCTTACTCATTTGTATCCCATTTGCCTAAAACTCAGTCCATTCCACTTGACTCTGATTTAGTGCTCTTATTTAATGTTCTGCCTCACAGATGGACAAATGTACCATGAGTTCCTTGTACAGTTTTTTGCATTCTGAAATTTGAATAAGTCTATTTTTGGATTGTATGTTGGATTTTATCCCATTCTTGTTATTTCTAGACTCATGCTCACAGTAACTATTTTGTGTGTCATTTCTCTATTACCCAGGATGAGATTTCTGCATCATTCTATTTCTGCGTAGATTTCTAGATCTGTCTTTTTTTTCTGTTCACTGATCTTTATTCACTTTTTCTAGTTATTTTGTCACACAGGAATATCATGAGTTCTTTAAGCTTCAGGGTTTTGTGGTATAAGATGGAGTACTTTTTAAAACTTTAAAAATTCAAGTACTTTATTTTTTATTAGATATTTTCTTTATTTACATTTCAAATACTATCCCCTTTCCTGGTTTCCCCTCTGAAAAAAAACCTTATTCACTCCCCATCCCCCTGCTCACCAACCAACCCTCTCCCACTTCCTGACTCTGGCATTCCCTTACACTGGGACATAGAGCCTTCACAGGACCAAGGGCATCTCCTCCCATTGATGAATGACTAGGCCATCCTCTGCTACATATGCAGCTAGAGCCACGAGTCCTAGCATGTGTACTGTCTGGTTGGTGGTTTAAGTCCCTGGGAGCTCTGAGGCTACTGGTTAGATCAAATTGCTGTTCCTCGTATGAGGCTGCAAACTCTTTCAGCTCCCTTGGGTCCTTTCTCTAGGTCCTTAATTGGGAACCCTGTGCTCAGTTCAATGGATGGCTGTGAGCCTCTACTTCTGTATTGGTCAGGTACTGTCAGAGCCTCTCAGGAGACAGCTATATCAGGCTCCTGTCAGCCAGTACTTGCTGCCATCCACAATAGTGTCTGGGTTTGGTGATTGTATATGGGAAGGATTCCCAGGTGGAACAGTCTCTGGATTGTCCTTCCTTGAGTCTCTGCTCCATAGTTTGTATCTGCAACTCCTTCTATGGGTATTTTGTTCCTCCTTCTAAGAAGGATCAAAGTATTCACACTTTGTTCTTCCTTCTTCTTGAGTTTCTTGTGGTTTGTGGATTGGATCTTGGTATTCTGAGCTTCTGGGCTAATATCCACTTATCAGTGAGTGCATAACATGTGTGTTCTTTTGTTATTGGGTTACCTTACTCAGGATGACTTCTCCAGATCCATCCACTTCCCTAAAAATGTCATAAATTCATTGTTTTTAATAGCTGAGTAGTACTCCATTGTTTAAATGTACCACATTTTCTTTGTCCATTCCTCTGTTGAGGGACATCTGGGTTGTTTCCAGCTTCTGGCTATTATAAGTAAGGCTACTATGAACATAGTGGAGCATGTGTCCTTATTACATGTTGGAGTACCTTCTGGATATATGTCCAGGAGTTGTATAGCTGAGTCTTCAGGTAGTACTATGTACAGTTTCCTGAGGAACCACCAAACTGATTTCCAGGCAGGAAGATCAATGGAATAGAATTGAAGACCCAGACATGATTCCATACACCTATGGTCACTTGATCTTTGAAAAGGAGCTAAAACCATCCAGTGGAAAAAAAAGACAGCATTTTCAACAAATGGTGCTGGCTCAACTGGTAGTTAGCATGTAGAAGAATGCAAATTGATCCATTCCTATCTCCTTGTTCAAGTCCAAGTGGATCAAGGATCTCCACATAAAACTAGATAGACTGAAACTAATAGAAAAGAAAGTGGGGAAGAGCCTTGAGCACATGGACACAGTGGAAAATTTCATAAACAGAACATCAATAGCTTATGTTCTAAGATCAAGCATTAACAAATGGGACCTCATAAAATTGCATAGCTTCTGTAAGACAAAAGACACTGTCAAAAGGAGAAAACAGCAACCAACAGACTGGGAAAAGATCTTTACCAATCCTATATCTGATAGAGGGCTAATATCCAATGTATACAAAGAACTCAAGAAGTTAGACTTTAGAGAACCAAATAACCCTATTAAAAATGGGGTTCAGAGTAAACAAGGAATTCTCAACTGAATACTGAATGGCTGAGAAGCACCTAAACAAATGTTCAACATCCTTAGTCATCAGGGAAATGCAAATCAAAACATCCCTCAGATTCCACCTCACACTGGTCATAAAGGCTAAGATCAATAACTCAGGTGACAGTAGATGCTGGTGAGGTTGTAGAGAAAGATGAACACTCCTTCATTGCTGGTGTGGTTGCAAGCTGGTACAACCACTCTAGATCTGTCTTGTAGCTTAAGTCCTGAGACTTCCACTCACCATTTCTTAGGCATTAAATTAGTATTTGCTGAATCTCATGGCTTTCCTTTCTCTCCTTTAAAGAATAGTCCTTCAAGTAGCTCTCTAGGAATATGACAGAGGAAGGTAAGTTTTCTATATCTGTACTTATTGAAAATTGATTTATCTATGTATACATGCATACACATAATCTAGATTGAAAATAATTTTCCTTTTAATGGTGTGTTTACATATTACATATTCCTTAGGTTTCTCTGTGGAAACTTTGATACTCATTATTAAAAACTTTATCACATCACACCTAAGTATTTATACTCTTACTAGTAATCTGCCAGCTTATAAATTAGAAGATACGCTGCTGCATTTGACTCTGAAAGGTATTTGTTTGTTTGTTTGTTTGTTTGTTTGTGGGATGGTTGTGCTGGAACTTGCTCCATAGACCAGGCTGGCCTCGAACTCACAGAGATCTACCAGCTTTTCTTTTCAAAGTGCTGGGATTAAAGGCTATGTGCTAACTGAATGAATTCTTAAAAATATATTAATTCCTTCCTACCATTTCCTTTTTGGATTTCTATTAGTTTGATGTCATTCCTACTTTATATACTATCTATACCATTCCTCCTCCTCTCATATTTTTGTCTTTATTCCTTTGTAATATACTTTAATATCTTATGGATTTTGATATTCCAGATCTATTCCTTACTCATAGCATTTTTTTTTCAATGTAGTTTTAAGTGGAGTTTTCCTTTTTTTTTTTTACTCTCCTTGATGTTTCATGGCTCAGTTTATCACCACTCTGTCATGAAGACTACTTGAAAAGATCATACATGACAGTGTAGAATAAGAAGCAGGGTTGACTCTATTTATTGGACATGGCAGCGATATTCAACTTGGAAGAGCAGGAAGAATTATGTAAGATTCCCTAAAACCCTAGAATGCTGAAGCTTTATCTTGAACATATTGAATACCAAATCAATTGCCTAGGTTCTCTCCAGAAAGATTTTTCAGGTTCATATTTCCAAAACTAGCAGTGTCTTTGCTGGAAACTTGGACATGAAGAGCTGGCTGGATTGCATGGATGATGAATTTGAGAGAGGCTTTGGAAAGGGAAAGAGGTTGTAGGGAAACAAGTTTCGTTCCTTTGTACTACCTCATTCTGTCCATCACCAGTATTTCTTCTCCAAGTTCTTAAGTTTCTCTTAATGTGTACTTGACACATGTGGATAGGCCCTGTTGTCTGTTTGACTTTGTTTTTTGTTTTTGTTTGTTTGTTTTGATAGTCATGCCTCTTGTTTGTCTAGCTATTTATATAACTTTAAAAAACATTTAATACAAATTTAAGAGTGAAAAGGCACAGATACGTTTTCCTTAAAAAATAAAATTCCTTACTGTATTAACTGTATATGGCTTCTATAATAAATTACCAGAACTATTGTGTATTAAAACAACTAAAGTTTTTTCCCCCACAGACATAGAAGACAGGCATTTGAAATCAGGACATCACCAGGCCATGCTTTCTCCTGACATTCAGGCTAGGACTTATTCCTTAAAAAAATTTGTATAATAGCTAATCACTTCTACATTCTTTGACTTCTCTCACGTGGTCACTCTTCTGTTTTTATTCCATTTGGCTCATTTTATAAGGACACGCATGATTCCATGCCTTAAGGTCATTAACGTATTCTTGCTCACATAGCCAGTTTTATTCATCTAATACAATTGTGTTACAAATTCTAGGCTTTAGGTCATAGCTATCATTTGGATGGATACAACTTAGCCTCTCACAGTACAACTTTGGATGAAAGGATCCATATAGCCATAGTAAGAGGTCTGGTTAGTATGAGTTTCCTAAGAAAAACAGACTTTGAATAGTGGGCTAATTTTCTTCATGTCAAACATGATTCTCTACCTTGTTTCTGTGCTATCCATTAGCAAAAGATTTCTTTCTAATGTCATCTACCTCAACAAAGACCCAACAGGAGAAAATAAAATCTTTTATTTTCCTTAATGAAAGCATGTGTCTATACTGTGGAAAATACCCAATGTCATATCCATTAAGTTATCTGCTATCTATTCCTTTATGATATTGTCTATACTATTTTCTTTACATTTTATGCTCATACTTTCTTAATGTATTTATGCTTCCAGTTTTCCATTGTCTCTAAATTGCCACCAGTTTATTTCTCTAATGAAAGGATAATAGATACATTAACAAACTCTTTTCAGTTCCCATTCATGTTACAGTACATTGAATGGACCCCTGACAACCACATAGCCACTATTTTATAGACCATGGGACATACCTCAGGATGAGAAGTATCTTACTCTAAAACACATAGCTAGTGAATGGGAGACCCATTTAAAATGTCTACATGTGCCAGACTTTGTAGACTTTCTACTATAAACCACCATTAAATCTGTTTGTGATCTAAAACTCTGTAGATTTGAATCTTGCACAAAAAATTTCATGTCTGTGAGTTCATTTTAATAATGTGGCTCTAAACACAGCTCACAGCCATAAAATTTCAAACAGGAAAAAAGCTCAAGAGAATCTGTGATCTCTGTGCAGGCAGCTTCAGCAACCCCTCCCATGTGTTAGTAATTCATTCGCAATGCGCCTGTGTTGGGAAAGAATCCCTGCTTTCCTCTGTTTGTTACAAGTATGTCTTCTGTCATGAAGACTCCAGTGCTTTGGCAAAGTAAGAATGTAGAATTTTAAAAGTGTATCTAAAAATGTGTTCCTCCTGCTGTAGGAAGTAAATTTTAGAAGTTTGACAGTTGGGCATCCAGATTTGAAGAAGAAAACTTAATAGGAATGCCAGAATTTCACTTGGAAATATAAAACACCCCCAAAATAGGAAGAGGTGACAATCAATTTGGAGAATCATTCATGAGCTGGTATATAATAACATGCTTTGAATTCCATTTTGAATATGCAACATTTCACAGAGTTCTAAGTAAGGATCTGAAACAAACACAATGGTCCAAATAGTCTCTACCCTGAATGCCATTTTTCCCCCTAAAGTTGCACAAATTCTGCACATAATTCCAAAGGAAATATTTCTGATACAACTGTGGGAGTCATGTGTTGGTAATTTAAGCTGACAGAACTACCAGAATTGATGATGCACCTTATTCTCAAAAATGAAGGGAACAGAATTTATGTGTATCCTAATCAATGCTTGATGCTCTAGCTTATTTTATATTTTTACTCAAATGATTCATAAAAATCTATACATGAATTAGCAGAATACTATGTAGTGTTTACATTAAGTTAAGCATATTTAACTCCTCAAAAACTTATCATTTCTTAATGGTAAAAAGTTTTAAAACATTTTCTACTTTTAAAAACTGTATGCCATATTATTGTTATTTATAGCTTTCTTTCTGAGGAAGCATGTACCAGAACATTTCTATTTCTAACTTATTTGTATCTATCTGTAGGTGTATCATTGATCAGTTTTTATCCATTCTCCTAAGCCCCTAGGAATTATTGTTCTACTTAATGTCAATAGACCACCTTGTGTAGATTCTATGTGACTGAGATCTTGTGGTCTTTGACTTTCTCTTTTCTGATAATAGCCCTGCCTAGTACAGTAAGATGATATCTAAATGTATTTTTAGTTTCATTTCCCTGATGATAAGTGATGAACATTTTTCCTTATACTTACTTGGGCAATTTGTTTGGCTTCTTGTGCTGCTGGATTGAATTTGTTAGCTTATATTAAGTATTTTACCACATGTGTTTTATAAGATTATTGAGTGATAGTTTTATTTTTGTTATTTATTTTTTATTTCTTTCTTTGTTGTTTGTTTAATCACAGCAATACAGGCATCCTTAAATATAGAAGAATTTTTTCTGTTATTGTTATTTTGTTAACTTAAGGAAGATGTGTACTATTTCTTTGAATGTTTAGCAGAAATTAGTAGTGACCTTAGGGCTGTCTTTGATGTAACCTTCATTGCACACTCAAACTTGTGCCTTGAAGCCATTCTGTTTGGGTTTTTTATTTCTCCATGATACAGTCTTGATCATATGTAAATGTCCAAGACTTTGTCGCTTTTTCTAAATTTTCAAGTTGGTTGGCACATACTTGAATTCTCCTCTTTTTACTGTTTTTTTATGTAAATTCTATTTTACCTGACACAAGTCCAGCTATGTCTGCTTTTTTTGGGGGGGGGGTTCATTTGAATGGAATAAAATCTTATTTCATTCCTTCATTTCCAGTTTCTGTGTGTGTCTTTACAGAAGAGAGCCTTCTGTAACCAACCTATACTTGAATCTTAAAAGTCATCCATTTCAATCATGGTTTTTCCATTAGAAAATTTAACCTATTCATACATGGCCTTACTCCAGCCACTCTATAACCTATCATCTAGTTATGTTGTCTATACTTTGCTGATTTCTTTAATTTTAGTCTTTCATTAACTGCTATATCCTTTTGATTTATGGTTATCATGAAATTACCCAAATAATTTTACATTATTACTAGCAATTTGGATATGGTAGCACTTATATTAATCTTCAGAGTTATGACCAATCTTTTCTCATTTCTATAACTTGTACTTCATCCTCCCTAAATTCTAATTATTGTTGCATTTTACAACATTATTACCAGTATTTAATATGTTAATTTAGCTATTTTTTCACACATCTATGTTAAACACTCTGGTCATGTTTTATCCTTTATTCTCTTTTAACCTACTTCTCAATCCCACCATATCCTTATTATACTCTCCCCGCTTTTTGGCTTTGTGATACAATGTATTTAAACTCTATTTAACAAGGACCACTCAGTTGAGCATAAAGTAGAGAGCTGGCTACTGGATACTGTAATTGGTGGCTACATCAGTGAATATAATGACTTTCTCTACTTCAACAGATCCTAAGAGGAACTGGGTCCCAAAAGCCTGCTCCTTGTCCCAAAACTGAATGTTTTGGTCTCAGTCTTGTCAAAACTCTATGCAAGTAACCAGTAACCAGTGCTGTGAGTTCATGAGTACCACAACTTTGTCATGCTCATAAGAGCATTTCATAGCCTCCCTTTCTTTGCTCAGCTCTCGGGTCTTTCTGATTTATCTCTTATTCCTTTTTTGTAATGTTCTCTGAACCTTGAAGGGGTCAGTCCTGGGGTGTATCCATTAAGGTGGAACACTCAACAGTCACTTGTCTTTAGTACCTTGACTCTCTATGAGTACCTGCATTGATCACTATTAGCTAAAATATAATCTTTGATGAAGTCTGAGGACAGCACGGTGAGTATGAACATAAACGTAAGTATTTAGTTGGCAGTTGGACAATACCTTCATTAAGAAAACAAAAGTAGTAGGATCACCCCTGATGTCTTATGTCATCCATAGCCATGAACCTATTTCCAAGTCCCCAAAAATCAATGGGTTACTTCTATAACAGCTATGCCTCTACTGTACCAATACAAAAATATTTTCTGGCAGTTGCTATTGTAGCAACCAAGATCCTAATCTTAAAAAACAAACAAACAAACAAACAAAACTTATTTATATCTTTTTTTCCTTGCCTGTATTGCAACTTCTATCCTTATGAAGGATAGCTAACAGGATGATGTTTCAGGATCATTCCAACATAGATTCTCTGTATTCTGCAACTAACTTATGTGGTACCTTAGCAATAGGGCTTTACTATCCAATTCTCATTGGCAACCAATAGCTATTACATGTACAAGATTTTTTGGGGGGTGGGGGGTTGGCTATTGAGTTTTCTGGAACAACTTCTAGGGAGGTATCACACACTAGACATATGAATTTTATTTAATAACCATGGATTCTGGGATTGGCTCCATTCATCTCTACATGGGACTGCTGTCTTTTCAATTTAAGTTTTATAATTAGTTTATAATGTGATAGATTTGGTGTGGTTCTTCATACAGCATTAGTTTTGGTGAACACTCTGCAGTAAATCCCATGCTGAGTATCTTTTTTTTTTTTTCACTGTTGTATCTATGTGAATTTGGAATTGGTTTATAAGCTGAATTTTTTTTTTATCTTTGTTTTGAATGAAGTCATTTTTTTCTTTCAATAGAGATATTTACAATGCTTAAAAAAGAATAAACTGTATTAGGTTGAGGTGTCTTTCTTCCTGTGGAACTGAAGTTTAGGCTTCAAGCTCTATCTGTATTCCTTTTCTTAGTGTCAGCTACTGTCATCAATAAGAGTCACTATCCAGGGCTCAGCATGCTGAGTTAGAAGACAGTGGTCCAAAATTTTCAGTGAGCAAAGAACATCCCTCTACATACTATAGGCTGCATACAAAAAAAAATTATATCAACACTGGATAGTATAGGGAAAATTGAACTATCCCATTTAAAACCTGGGACAAGTTAAGATACCACTTTATTCACTTTTACTCAACATAGCACTTGAAAGAGGAAGAAGCCAAGGTATCCCTACTTATATATAACATGACCTGATAGAGTCATTATGGACTAATAGGTATGATAAATAATCTCAGCAATGTAAGAGAATATAGAAACCAGCAAGCATCTATATGTAAACAACCTATTTTCTCAAAAAGAAATGAAAAAAAAAAGCCTCATTTAAAAAAGCTTCAAATGGAAGAGCTAGAGGGAGGACTGAAGGAACTGAAGGGAATTGCAACCCCATAGGAAAAATATTATCAGACTCCACAGAGCTTCCAGGGACTAAATCACCAACCAAAGAGTATACATGGAGTTATCCATGGCTCCAGCTACATATGTAGCAGAGGATGGCCTCATTTGGCATCAATGGGAGGGGAGGCCCTTGGTCCTGTGGAGGTTTGATGCACCAGTGTGGGGGGGGATGCTAAAGAGGTAAGGTGGGAGTAGATGAGTGGGTGGAGAAGCACCCTCATAAAGGCAAAGGGGAGGAGGAGATGAGGGATGGGATAAGGAGTTTGTGTAGGGGAACCCAGGAAGTGGGATATCATTTGAAAAGTAAACAAAGTTCTCTTTCTTTGTTGGGTCTCTGTGTAATTTGGGTATCAGAGTAATTGTGACATCATAGAATGAATTAGGTAGTGTTTCTTCTGTTTCTATTTTATAGTCTGGTAGAATTCTGCATTACAACCATCTGCCCCTGAGCTTTTTTTTGGGGGGGGGGTGGGAATTTTGTTTTGTTTTGTTTTGTTTTTATTCTTTCATCTCTTTTTACAGTCCACACTTTATCTTACCCCTGGTCCACCCTCCAACTGTTCCACATCCCACACTCTTTCCCTCTGCCCCTGCTCCAAGAGGATGTCCCCATCTTCACCCCCCATTCCACCAGATCTCCCTACTCCCTGGGGCCCCAAGTCTCTTTAGGTACATCTTCTCTGACTAAGTCCAGACCCAGAAGTCCTCAGCTGTATATGTTTTAGGGGTCTCATATCTGCTGGTATATACTGCTGGTTGGTGGCTCAGTGTCTGAGAGATCCTGGGAGTTCAGGTTAGTTAATACTGCTGGTCTTCCTATAGGGTTGCCTTCTTCCTCAGTTTCTTCCAGCTTTTCCCTAATTCAAATATAGGGGTCATCAGCTTCTGTCCAAGTGAAGATGCTTCAATCTCACTTGGGAGGTAGAAGAAAGCAATCACAAAAGTGGGGAGGAAGGGACCTGGTGAGAAAAGGGACAGGAAGGGGAAGAGGAGTACATGATCAGGTATTGTGGGGAGGGAAACAGGACTGAAGCCTTGAGGGTCAGCAGAAAGAATGGAAAAAGGTAACCTCAGGATGTAGGAGGTAGGGGCACCTTTTAGAATATACCAGAGATCTGAGAGGTGAGAGACTTTCAGGACTCAAAGGGAGGAACCCCTTTGCTGGGGACAAAAATGGAGAAGAGCCTGAGGAAAAGGAGGTCTAGTGACAGTTCAAATTGGGATCTAGCTCAGGGGAAGGTCCTAAGGCCTGACACTAATACTGATGCTATGGTGTGCTTACAAATAAGGGCCCATGATGACTGCCCTCCTAAAGGCCCAACAAGCCATTGAAAGAGTCAGATGCAGATATTTATACCCAATCAATGGACATAAGGCTGGGAGGTTTTTAATGACTTCTTCTATTTCCTCAGGGATATGGGACTCTTCAGGTAGTTTACCTGCTCTGGATTTAACTTTGGTATATAGTATCTGTCTAGAAAATCATCTATTTCATCTAGATTTTCCATTTTTTGAGTATAGGCTTTTGTAGTAGGATCTGATGATGTTTTGGATTTTCTCAGTTTCTGTTGTTATGTATCCCTTTTCATTATTAATTTTGTTAATTTGGATAATGTCTCTGTACCCTTTAGTTAGTTTGGCTAGGGGTTTATCTATCTTGTTGATTTTTTCAGAGAACCAGCTTTTTTTTTTTGTGGGTTGATCATTCTCTTTGTTTCTATTTGGTTGATTTCTGTCCTTAGTTTGACTATTTCCTGCCTTCTACCCTTCTTGGGTGTTTGCTTCTTTTTATTCTAGGGATTTTAGGTGCACTGTTAAGTTGCTAGTGTAGGATCTCTCCAATTTCTTTACAAGAGCACTTAGCACTATGAATTTTTATCAGCACTGCTTTCATTGTGTCCCATAAGTTTGGGTATGGTAAACAAATAAAATTATTAATAAAAAATAAAAAAGCTTTAAAACAAAAATAAAATTCAAGAATAAAACTAAACAAAGAGGTGGAAACTTTAAGACCTGAAGAAAGAAACAAAAGGACACCTGAAAAGCAAAACCTTCTGTCTTCCTGGATTGTTAGAATGGATGCTATGTAAATAGTCACATTATTAAAAGTAATCTACAGATTCAATATAATATCAATCAAAATAAAAATTACAAAGGTATTGAAATAATCCTCAAGTTTTACTAAAGGATCCCACAAAATCAAAAAGTTTATGCACAGCAAAGGAAACCATCAGCCATGTGAAGAGAGAGGCTACAGAACTGGGAAACATTGGCAAGTATTTGGGGATTAATACTTCTGGCATTAGAGTAATTCCAGGGCCTTCTTTGTAGATAGACTTAGGGATGTGGCATATTAGGATCTTTCCAATGTTAGGGTTCACCAATTCAGTACTTGATTCTAGAACAAAGTCTTGTATAGACCAGTGACTATCATCAGAAACTACACTGTGCTGCCAGGGGAATGTTGGTGAAGGTTAGCACTGCTCATAAATTATGTCAGTTGTGAATATCTTTAGGCAATTGTTTGAAAGGAAGGTTATGTCTACAAGGAAAGTTGGACTTGAAAAACAAATTTTTATTTAGCATTAGGAAATATTAATCTATTAAAAGTTAATCAGAGATACTTCAACAAAAAGTATTAAGGACAGCACACTGTTCATAATGAGAAGTAGGATTACAAACAGGATATTATTGAGCCCTATTTATATAAATGATTAACCAGGAAGATAAGCCATTAGCAACAGTATAACTGAGCGACTGTCAGAAACTGCTCTGTGAAGTCCATCTTCCATGCTAGCATGTAGCTTAGTTTGAAGATGAATAATGTTAAATATTACATTTACAGGTAGAATCTAGAATTTACTGCATTTTGTTATTTCTTACTGCCCCATACCACTGTCTGGTCAAATCATTGATGTTCATTATTCAGCCCAGTTGAAGCTTAGGGATAACAGGCTAATTTATAATAAATAAGCTAGATGAACCTGGCAATATCCAGATAAAATCAGTCCTAGATAAGAAATCATTACAGATTAACCCTCAGATCTCCCATTTATCCTCTTGTTAGCTAGCAAATCCCATCAGTTGGAATTTTCAAGAAATTATATTTAGGATTAAAATTACTGTAATTCTCCACCTGAGAATGAATGGCCCTGGAGTCCTTTTTCTCTACTCTATGGTATATGTACTAGGAAGTCTACCATTTTCTTATTGGTTAATAGGTTTGAGTACTTCAGATATCTATTAACCATGAGGAAATCCTACAATTGACTCTATGAATCTTGAAAATCTTTAAACAGTCCTTATGGGAGAAAAGAGTCAATTCAAGACTTGAGACAAGCTGGTGAAAACTCAAATGTTGAAGAGAACACGAAGAAGTGAGGTTCAGTTCTCACTAATGAACAAAGGAAATAATGATGAGAATTAACAGTATATTCTAGCCATCAAAAGATTGAAGGTTATCATTAAAGATGAGGAATTTCCCCTTTTGGAGGAAATAAAGCATGGAGTAGACCATCTCTTGACAAGAACATTGTTGACGACTTCAGCTCTGGGAATGTGGTAAAATGACTACATACTTGCCCCACAACAGGAACTGTTTGCTCTTTGATCCATACAGAACTATTTATAGAACTGCTTAGATTTTAAAATGTCCTCATACATAATATAGCCAGTTACTTAGAACAGTGATTTCTCACCTCTGGGTAAATATTACAGTGACTCAGAGAGCTTTTAAAATGTACTTATGCCTAGACATTTCTACCTTCTAAAACCATAACCTTGCTCATTAGATGAAGGTATCCATAATTTTAAATGCTTTCCAAGTGACTCACATATTCAACAAGTCTTGAGTGGCCCTTATCTGAGGAATCCTTGCTTTTTTGAATTTAGCTGAATCTTCTATTGTTACATACACAAGAGTATAATACATTCAGAAATATAATCTGTCATATTTAAAAAAATCTATGTGCATTTATCTAATAATAGTCTCTTTTTATTTTCCCCAAATATGGTGGCATTTTAAAGCTTCCATGTTCTGATATTAAGTGGAATATAGAAGTTTTATTTAATACAAACCTTGTGTTTTCCTTGGGCAAACCTGAGTCCGTGAAGATTCCTTAGCTACACTTACATCTTCTTTTAATGAGGTAATTATTTTGCCAAGTGTGGAGCTAAGAGCTTTACTATGTGTGCAACAGTGAATTAAATTGGTGCACGGTAGATGCAGTTATCATTAAACTCTCTTGTTTATTAGATTTGATCCTTTGAATTATTTTACCATTTAGCCATGAAACCTTGAATTCCCACTAATATGTTTAACCCTTTTCCAACTGCTTCTTGAGAGACAGTTTTAGTTTTTACACTGACATGGTTGCAGTCTTCATGCTAATAGCATGCTTTTTCTTTTTGGTAATTCCTGAGTGGAAAAACAAAAACAAACACAATTATTTTTATGGGATTTCTTATGTGTCCTCATGATTTAAATATAGTGAATAAAAGATGCCAGATCTAAGTCCCAACAGGACATCTTTAGAGACAAATTTTATGTAATTTCTGAAGTACTTAACATGGAGAAATATACCTTCTGATGCTGATACCATTTCATTCATATTTTAAGAGACACGTTTCTGCTTTGTTTTTATCTTAAGAATTAGAAATTGGAGGCTGGAAGTATTGAATTTTCAAAGACAATTAATTGTTGTGTTTGGTTTTCCATCATGCTCCAGAATCATGTTCATTACCACAGGATTCTAACTTTAAATGTTGAAAATCTTTAGCTTAGCATTTGGTTTAAAAATGGGGAACTCAATATGGAGAAGTCAAGTCTGCTTTTAGCTCCTGATACAAATTATTAGTTCTTGCTATTAGACATTATTGGCAGCTGGCATCCCTCATACTATATAGTGCACCCACATGCCCATGAACCCCAGAAAATACACGATCAGAAATCACTGGAAACCACATAAGACAATTATACAACAAAACAGAACCAAATTAATCACTGAAACCACTGGCTGTAAGTAATAATGCATACGAGAAAGGAGCCGGTGTACATAGGTATGTATGGTTATTTCTGGGTCTTTGAGTCTATTCCACTGATAGATCTGTCTGTCTCTGTACCAATACCATGATGTTATTATCACTATTACTCTGTAGTACTTGAGTTCAGGGATGGTGATTTCACCCAGATGTTCTTTTATTGTTGAAACTTGTTTTGGTTATCCTGGGGTTTTGTTTTTTCCATATGAATTTGGGAATTGCTTTTTCCATGTCTATGAAGAATTGGGCTGGAATTTTGATGAGGATTGCATTGAATCTGTATATTGCTTTTGGTAGGATGGTCAATTCTACTATGTTAATCCTACTGATCCATGAGCTTGAGAGATCTTTCCATCTTCTGATATCTTCTTCATTTCTTTCTTCAGAGATTTGATGTTCTTGTCATACAGATCTTTTACTTACTTAGTTAGAGTTACACCAAGATGGTTTATATTATTTGTGGCTATTGTGAAGGGTACTGTTTCCCTAATTTCTTTCTCAGCCAGTTTGTCATTTTTATAAAGGAAGGTTACTGATTTGTTGGAGTTAGTTTTATATCCAGCCACTTTGATGAAGTTGTCTATTAGCCATTGGAGTTCTCAGGTAGAATTTTGGAGGTCACTATGTTTAAGATCATCTCACCTGTGGATTGTGATACTGTGATTTCCTCCTTTCTAATTTGTACCCTTGATTTCCTTTTCTAGCTAATTTCTCTAGCTAGAAATTCAAGCACTATAATTAACAGATAGGGAGAGAGTGGGCAGCCTTCTATTTTCCCTGATTTTAGTGGGATTGCTTCAGGTTTCTCTCCATTTAATGTTGGCTGTTGATTTGCTGTATATTGCTCTGATTATGCTCCAGCATGTGCCTTGCAACCCTCATCTCTCCAAGTTTTTTAACATGAAAGGGTGTTGGATTTTGTCAAAAGCTTTTCCAGCATCTAATTTGATAACTATGTGACTTTTTTCTTTGAGATTGTTTATACAGTGGATCACATTGATGGATTTTTGTATATTGAATCATCCCTGCATTTCTGGATGAAACCTACTTGATCTTGTTCAATGATGGCTTTGATGTGTTTTTGGTTTGTGAGAATTTTTGAGTATTTTTGCATCAATATTCATAAGTGAAATTTGTCTGAAGTTTTCTTTCTTTGTTGGGTTTTTAGTATCAGGTACGGTTTAGGTACCAGTGTAACTGTGGCTTCATAAAATGAATTAGGTAGTATTCCTTCTGTTTCTATTTTCTGTACTAGTTTGAGGAGTATTGGTATGAGCACTTCTTTGAAGGTCTGGTAGAATTCTGTGCTAAAACCAACTGGACCTGGGTTTATTTTGGATGGAAGGATTTTAATGAGTGCTTCTATTTTCTTAGGGGTTATGTCACTGTTTTGATAGTTTATCTCATCTTGTTTAACTTTGGTACTTGGTATCTGTCTAGAAAATCATCCATTTCATCTAGATTTTCCAGTTTTGTTGAGTATAGGCTTTTGCAGTAAAGTCTGATGATTTTTTTGAATTTCCTCAGTTTTTGTTGTTATATCTTCCTTTTCATTTTTGATTTTGTTGATTTTGATACTATCTCCGTGTCTTTTAGTTAGTTTGGCTAAGGGTTTATCTATCTTGTTGATTATCTCAAAGAACCAGTTCTTGGATTTATTGATTCTTTGTACTATTCACTTTGTTTCTAATTGGTTGATTTCAGCCCTGAGTTTGGCTATTTCCTGCCCTCTACTTCTCTTGGGTGTGTTTGCTGCTTTTTGTTCTAGAGCTTTCAGATGCACTGTTAAGTTATTAGTATAGGATTTCTCTAATTTCTTTATGAAGGCACTTAGTGCTATGAATTTTCCTCTTAACACTGCTTTCATTGTGTCTCATAAGTTTGGGTATACTGTGCCTTCATTTCCATCGAATTCTAAGAAAGTTTTTAATTTATTTCTTCCTTTATTTCATGACCAAGTTATCATTGAGTAGAGAATTGTTAAGTTTCCATGAGTATGTGGGAATTCTGTTCTTTTTGTTGTTGTTGAAGTCCAGGTTTAGTCTGTGGTAATCTGATAGAATGCAAGAGATTATTTCAATCTTATTGTATCTGTTGAGGTTTGCTTTGTGTCCAATTATATATGGTCAATTTTGGAGTTTTCTTTTATGAATATGGAGAATTGAGATATCATCTTGGTGGATTTTTCCTTTGGTAAGAATGAAGTGTACTTATCCATCTCAGGATAGCACAAACAATCCTAAACAATAAAAAAAATACAGCAAACATAAAACAAACCTTCAGGAGGTATCACTATCCCTGAGCTCAAGCTATACTATAGAGCAATAGGAATTAAAAAAACTGCATGGTATTGGTATAGGAACAGATAGGTGGATCAATGGAATTGAATCAAAGACCCTGAAATAAACCCACACACCAATGGACACTTAATTTTTGACAAAGAAGGAAAAATGAGATAATGGAAAAAAGAAAGCATCTCCAACAAATGGTGCTGGTCTAACTGGGTTTCTGCATGTAGAAAAATGCAAACATATCCTATATCTTATTCTGCACAAAACTGAAGTCTATGTGATCAAAGACCCCAAAGTAAAACTGGATACATTAAGTCTAATAGAACAGAAAGTAGAAAATAGCCTTGAAGTCCTTGGTATAGGAGACAATTTCCTGAACAGAACACTAATGGTTCAGGCTCTAAGATAAACAAATGATAAATGGGACATCATGAAATTGAAAAGTTTCTGTAAGGCTAAGGACACTGTCAATATGACAAACCAGCAGCCTACAGATTGGAAAGGATCTTCACCAACCCTACATCTGATAGAGGGCTAATATCCACAATTTATAAAGAACTTAAGAGGTTATACACCAACAACCCAAACAACTCAATTTTAAAAATGGGGTACAGAGCTAAACAGGGAATTCTCAACATAGGAATCTCTAATGGCCAAGAAACACTTAAAGAAATGTTCAAATTCTTCAGTCATCAGGGGAATATCATAAATAAGTCTGAGTTTCCACCTTGTATCAGTCAAAATGGCTAAAAGCAAAAATTCAAGCGATATCACATGCTGACAAGGATATGAATCAAGAGGAACACTCCTCCATTGCTGGTGGAAATGCAAACTTGTTGAACCACTCTGCAAATCAATTTGGTGGTTTCTCAGAAAACTGGTACCACCAACCGGAAAACACAAGTGGACTGGACCTAGGCCTCCCTGCACATAGGCAGCTTGGTTTTTATGTAGGTCCCAAACAACTGGAGCAGGGGCTATTCCTAAAGCTGTTTCCTGTATGTGGGATATGTTTTTCAACTTGGGCTCCCTTGTCTGGCCTCAGTGGAAGAGGAATCACCTAGCTTTGCAGAGACTTGAAGTGCCAGGGTGGGGAGATACCCAGAAAGTCCCCTACCTGCTCAGAGAAGAAGGGGACAGAGGTGGGGTAGGAGAAATATTGTAGGAAGGGCTGATAAAAATGAGGTATTCATTGCGTTTGGGTTTGTATCTAGGTATTTAATTCAATTCCTTTGATCAATGTTTCTGTTTTTATGCCAATACTATGCTTTTTATTAATATTATTATTATTCCTATAGTTTTTAATACAACTTCAAATCAGAGATGGTGATATCCCTAGTAGTTCTTTTGTTATTCAGGTTTGTTTTAACAATTCTTGGTTCTTTTGTTTTTCCACATCAAGTTTAGAATTGTCGACTTCTGCATGAAAATCAATTGCCTCTGTGTATTTGAAAGACTTTTATTGGCCACTTTTATTTTACTAGAGCTTATAGGTCTATTTATACTGTTTATTTGATCTTGATTTAACTTTCATAAGTGGTGCCTATTGAGAAAATTCTGTTTCTTATAGATTTTCCAGTTTTGTGGACTATAGGTTTTTAACATATGTCCTTAAGATTCTTTAAATTTTCTTGATGTCTCTTGTTATGTCCCCTATTTTGTTATGTATTTTGTTAATTTGGATACTCTTTCCATCTCTTAGCTAGTTTTGATATGGATTTGTCTGTCATGATAATTTTCTCAAAGAACTAACTCCTTGTTTCATTGATTCTTTGTGTTGTTTTCTTAGGTTTTATTTTATTAATTTCAGACCTTGGTTTAATTATTTCCTGACAGATATACTCTGGGTGTGTTTACTTATTTTTGTTTTGGAACTTTTTGACCAACTGTTATGTTGCTCCAGAATCTATGGCTTCTAGCAGGCATTGAATATAGAACCAATATCAATGATTCTTAAGTTATCACAGAAAAGGAAAGAATGCTAACAAATTCATTTCATGAAGCTGGTGTGTTGGGCCATCACCAACACTAGGTTAAGCACACAACTAAAAACAAAACAAAAATCAAAACAAAACAAACATGCAAATAGATAAAGAAATGAAATCCCAGCCAGGCAGTGGTGGCACATGGCTTTAATCCCAGTACTTGGGAGGCAGAGGCAGGTGAATTTCTGAGTTCGAGGCCAGACTGGTCTACAGAGTTAGTTCCAGGACAGCCAGGGCTATACAGAGAAACTCTGTAAAACAAAACCAAACAAAAAACAAAAAACAAACAAACAAACAAAAACAAAAAAAAAAGAAAGAAAAGGAAAAAAGAAATGAAATCCCATAGACTTTAAGCTCTTATTAACATGAATGCAAAGCTTGTTGTTAAAATTAAATTTAATAGCATATTTGAATTAAAATAACAATTGTCATAGAAATTGGTTTTATCTAGAGATTCAAGGGTGAATCAACATATATACTCTAGTAACTGGAGCACATCACATAAACAGAATAAGTAGAAGCAAGTACATGGTCATTTCGATAGACACTTAAAAGGCCTGTGACGAACTTGAACATCTTTCCATGATAATGGCTATGATGGAATTGGAAATGTTGACAAATGTACTCAGCATAATGAATAGCCAACATTGTGCTAAATGAGGAAAACTGAAATCATTCCTCTAAAATCAGAACAGGCCTCAAGGGTGTCTACTCTGTATTCTTATGCAACACAGTGTTGGAAGTTTTAGCTACAAAACTAAGATAAAATAAATAAATAGAAGGGAATGTAAATGGAAACAAAGGACTCAAATGAACTCTATTTTCAGATGGTATGATTTCATAGATAAAAGACACTAAATACTCTGCCAGAACACAGATCTGTTGGATGTTTTCAGTAAAGTAGCCAAATACAAAGTAATACAAAATAACAGTAGAACTAATATATATGTGTATGTAATCAGGATTAGGGTTAGGGTTAGATATATATGTATATCAATAATAATATGATGAGAAAGAAATCAGGAAAATAATCCCCTTCATATAATATTCAAAAGCATCTAGGAGTAAATCAAACCAAGAAGTTAAAAGACTTTATAAGGAAAACTTAAAAAGAAAGAAAAGAAAGAACTAGAAAATTGAAAGCTCTCCTATGCTAAATAGTCAACAAAATATTGTAAAATATGGCTATATGGCTAAATGTAATCTAAAAACTCAATGTATCTCTCATCAAATTTTAGTAACGTTCTTCATAAAACTAGAAAACCAGTCTTAAAATTCACATGGAAGCACAAAATTGTATTAGTGCTGCATTAAAGAATAAAATAAACACTTCCTCTTGGTATACTTTAGAGCAAGACTGACCCAAAATTTGAATTCCCTTCACTCCTTGTCTCTTCTGTCTGTCCCTGTTGCTACTTTCTAAAAAGGGGCTTTTCTCTATATTTATTAAACACAGAAAACATGGTATGGGAAAGCATGATGAATCACTCATTTTTTCAACAGTGTTTACAAGGGAAGGATTTACCTTACTACATGTGCCCTACTGACCCTAATAACACTAAAAACCAAAGATGTTATTGACCTATACTCACATACTTCTTCCAACACTTATTTTCTTTAAGTTTGCCTCCATCCACTGACTACTTTCATTGATTCATTATCCCAACTCTGCCTACCCCTCTCTCTCCTTCCCCTCCCAACCTTCTCTCTCCCTTCCCTCTTCCTTCCCACACCCATCTTTCTCCCTCTGCTCCCTCTCCCATCCCCCTTCCTCTGTCAGAGTCATAGAAGCATACATAATTTAAGAACAAAACTCAGCATTTAGCTTAGCTTGTAAGAGATGATTACATAGGAAGTTCAAGGCATAGTAAGGTTGGTTATACTGTTTACTTAAATGCTTGTTAAATAGGCACCTGGTGTAAAATACATACTAGTGCAACAGACCAATTACATATTTTACATTCATGCTTCATCTTGATAGTGAGGTCTGGCAAAAATTTTCAATTTCTAAAGGCAAGAGGTGCTTTCAGACAAAGCATGTATCTGTATTATGTGGACTTGGATTCATTAGATTTATTTTCTGGACTTGGATGAAATAGTTTCATACAAAAATAAGTACCAAATGAATCAAAACTTTAACAATACTTAAAAATCTGAAAAGCTAGATGAAACATAGGGAAAATAAAGATATAGGCATAGGCAATAAATTTCCTAAAAGGAATGATGGTTCCAGAAATAATTGCAATGGCAAATGAAACTTAAAACTTCTGCATAGTAAATGTATTAACATAGTGGAGACAAAGCTTATACAGGAGAACATTTTGTCAGTTATACAACTGATAGAGGTTTAATATTTTAATATATGCAACTTAAATATTAAATACCACAACTTATACCCATCATATAGTAACTAGATAGGTCAAAGAATTTGTAAGTTCTTAAAAACAAAGTACTAATGTGGTTAATAAATATATGGAAAAGTGTTTATAATCCTTAACCATCTAGGAAATGCAAATCAAAATGATGTTGAAGCAACACCTTATCTTAGAATGACTACCACTATAGTAACAACAACCAATCAAACAAAGAAATCCTTGTGAGGATGCAGGGAAGCTATAAATGCGTATGCCTCTGTAGTATAGCCATCATGGAAAAGTGATTGTTTTTCAAAACCTCAAACTAGAACTATCTAATCCAAGTCTCCATTCCAGAAAATCAATCTGAATGAATCTAAGTCAGCATATTACATAGATACTTACATGCCTATGATTGTTGCTCCATAATTCACAAAAGGTACATTGTGGAATCAGTCTAGATGTCTACAAACTAAACAACAGGTGGTTTATTAGACAATGGGGTTTTATTCAGCCACAAATTAGAATGATATAAAGTTTGCATGAAATTGGATCATCATATTAAGTGAAATCAATCAGATTCAGAAAACAAATCTCATGGGTAATTTTTGTTAAAAAATATATGTATGTGGTGAGAAAGTAGAAGGTGGTCTGTTTGGAAAAAGCAAGGCAAACTCGAAAGAAGGGGAGTACAAGAGATGGTACTAAGGGATGCTATGCTCAAACTTACCTTCTACAGCTGAATGAAAATGTTGTAATGGACCTCAATCAGAAAAGCCATTACTAAGAAAACATGACTTTGTACAATAAATATTCACTAATAAAGATTTTATGGATAAAACTAAGTAATTGAGTGCAACATGGAAAAGGGAAGTGGTCTAATGTTTGAGATCTGAAGCTCTTAACTTTCCGGAAGTTAGAAAAATGAATACAGATTTACAAATGAATAAAGATACAGAGACTACTCCCCAAAAGGTATCTTAGAAATCAAATGTTGAAGGTCTTTAGGGGGGAAATAAAAGCTCAACAGTGTAAAAAGCATCTGAAAGATCAGTGAAGATCTGGAATGAAACAGTAGATTGTTCAAAGGTCATCTGTGACATTGCTGAAAATAGGGGCAAGTCCTCGCCGGTATGAGGTTGAGAGATGAGAGAAGGGAATCAGAAGAAGAAAATCACAACTTTGAGAAAGTTATATTACACAATAGATATAAAGATGTAGTTATGTATAGTTGGGGAGAGAAATGTAACCACGAGAAAAGAAAATTCTAGATGGGAGAAATCTCAGCATGCTGATAGGAACTTTGGGGCTCCGAGGGCTGCTGTTGATTAATGAGAAGACTTTGGATGCTGTTCTTGATTTAGGGAGTATATAGGCTTCCTAGTGAGCCTTAGTGCTTTGTGGTCAATTCACCCACTGTATAAAGTGTAAAAGAAGGAAATAGGTAAGTAATAGTTTTGGTGAAATCAGAAAACCAGTCATTAGCAAAGAATTACATGTTTCAGGACAAAGTAGGTATGACATAATTATCTCAAAAGTATGTGTGGTTGTTAGGTTCTCTTGTACACATTTTTTAAATTAATGGTCATTAATTTGAAGTGGAAATTAGAATCTGGATGGCTGTCTACTCAGATTAGCTATGGACACTGCCAAGAGGGCACTTTCATTTATAGTAAATTGCTTTACATATATGTTTTTGTCATGTTATCTTTAAGACATTCAAAAGAGATATACCCTGCAAAAGATGTTTTTATTTATTTTTTTATCCTTAGGTAATGTATAAGTGGCTCAGCCATGCATGTACTCAGTCAGCAAGATGACTCAGTGGGAAAAGGCCCTTGCAGTCAAGCCTGGCTGGCTCAGTTGAGGCAACATGTCTTCTGGCCTCCACTCAAGTTATAAAATAAAAGTGCAGCATGAAGGATGTCAAGCTTAGGTAATATTTGACTAGCTTGCTGAAAGTCAAGGGCTCAGAGTTAAAATGAGCTTTTTTAGAAAAAATATGCATATGCACAAATAAATTTTATGGGTCAAATTTTATGTTTTCTACTATTTTAAGGAAAAAGACTTTAATTTTTATTTTCAAAATTCCTTTATACTCTTAAAATATTTTTATGAATCCTATTGAGCATTTGTTTATGTGTGACATGTCTCTTGAGATTTTCCTATTATAAATTATAAATCAGTAAGTTAGAAAGTTATTTCATTAAAGAATAAACCTATTACATATTATTTAGTATTTATTTGTTATACATTGTTTATTACAGAAACAATGTGGTTTTAGTGAAATAAAACTATTTCTCAAACAAAGAAACAAAAACCACATCAGAGTTCTTTGACAACAGTTCCTGAGCAGATGCAGCTGTGTTATTATCTTTTCATCTGTATTTAATGTGTTATAAGCACATGTGTCACACAGACTCCAGAAAACTGTGAACATGGGAAGGAATGAGTATTATTACAAAAGCAACTATAAGAGAGTCATTCACACTCACTTGGAGTCCCACACTTTGACAATGACTGTTTTCAGTAACAGTTAATAAAAAGCCAATCAAACATGATCATTGGCTATCTTTGTAGCATATACTATTGCAAAGGTAAACAAAATAGACCAGCTGCTTGTTTAATTTAAAAATGTAGTGACTGATAATTTGTTTCCTTTCAATTTTAGTTTTTTCTAACTGTTGTATTTCTTAAATATATAGAATTGGTGAAAAATAAGGGAATAACTGATAAATAATTAACTTTATTGTTTAACCCTGAAAACTGAGTTCCAAAGAAGTGATGTGATTCTTAGAACTTGCCACAGGTGTCAAACAGAAAGAAAAAAATCACTAAGTTGAACCATTTTTTTAAAAAGTGCAGATAATTCTATAGAATCAGCATACTTCACATATAAATTAGCATCCAGACTCAATCAAACATTCATTCTGAAGTAACCCTTTTGCTAGGTCATGTTACTGCTTAGATATGAGATGTGGGATTTAGAAGGAGTGAGGAGGGTAATGGATATTATTTGCTATTTCAAATTCCTTGAAAAAATGGTGACACTGTGGAATGAGTCATTTGCTTCAAGAACATAAATGGCAAAAAGGAAATAAAGGGGAGGACTAGAAAGCCAATGAAGAGTTCATAACCTCCTGAATTCATTTTATTTGCCCATTATGCTATAAATAGTCCTTTGACAAATACTTACTGGATACCACGTAGGAATGCTGTAAATAGTCATCATATCCTTTATGGTTTAATTACTACCTAAGAAACTGTATAGACTCCAAAACATATTTAAAAGAAACATGAAGCCAGTGTATCACTACTCAATATTTAAAACAATTAATTGATTTATTTTTTTCCTTTCAATCCTGCATACATTTCAGAAGTCTGTCTGTAAGTAGAGAAAAAGTATGGCCTGTTCTGTTAAATGAGTGGATATCTTTCATAGTAATAGGATCAGTTAGTTAGATGCAAATCTAAAATCTTTGAGTAGGAACATGTGACAAAAATGATGCCTTTAATATCTTTTCTCCACAATTTTTTTAAGACAAACTTTTTTTCCTCACTTTTGAGAAAGAAAATGAATGGTCAGCTCTGCTGAATCTTGTTCAGTTTGAAGCTTCTGTCAAGTTACAAGAAAGTAACGTATGTTCATAATGGTCAATGTCACCAAAGTCACACACTTTCCTTAGAGCTGGATGTTGTATATGAATGGAACATTTAATAAAGCCATGTAAGTTCTTTGTAGAACACCCATTCTTTGAATACTTAAGCACTTAGCTACAGTGAGTCTCAACTTGGGTTATCAAGAAAGATTTTTAAAAAATGACTAATTAAATTTTGGCTGCATTCAGATAACTTAAGATCAGCAGTTAGGTTTGTTTAAAATCAAATAATTCTAAGGTGTTAAATACTGCTCTTCTCAACAAATATGTGTAAAGGTGCTTGTAATCACCAAGGAAACCCAGTCAGACAAGGGAAACCTATTGCTTCTCAGGACAGTGGGCAGGTGTTAAACATTGTTAATGGACTGTTAAAATCTATTAATATCACTACCACTGTTAACAGTAAGCTCTGTTAAGTTCTTATTGTAACCATACTCCTGATGTTCTTCTTCCTGTAAATATTGAGGCATGGGGTGCTGCTCATTCCTAAATAGAAACAGTTAGACATTCTCTTCTTGCCCTGGCTGCTTTGAACTGACTGCCAATCTAATTGTTCAGTACCATGAACAGTGCCATCTTTCAAGACTACACAATAATGGCTAGCTGGGGGCTGGTAAGATGGCTCAGTGAGCTGGGCAGTGGTGGTACACCTTTAATCCCAGCACTTGGGAGGCAGAGGCAGGCAGATTTCTGGGTTTGAGGTCAGCCTGGTCTACAGAATTCCAGGACAGCCAGGGCTACACAGAGAAACCCTGTCTTGGAAAAAACAAAAACAAAAACAAAAAAAGGCTCAGCGAGTAAGAGCACTGACTGCTCTTCCAAAGATTCCAAGTTCAAATTCTATCAACCATACTGTGGCTCATAATCATGCGTTATGAGATCTGACACCCTTCTCTGGTGTGTCTGAAGATAGCTACAGTGCACTTATTTATAATAATAAATCTTTAGGCCTGAGGGAGTAGGGTTGACCAGAGTGAGCAGAGGTCCTAAATTCAATTCACAACAGCCAGATGAAGGCTCACAACTATCTGCACAGCTACAGTGTGTACTCATATACATAAAATAAATAAATAAATCTTAAAAAAATAATGGCTAGCTGATTTGGCTCATCTCCTGAAGTACAACCTCACCCAGGGCTGTTTGAAACAGTTGGTATCAGATTTTTTGCTGCCATGAACCTGATAAACTCTAGATGACTCCACAACCATCTCTACCTAGGTCAAAGCAGCTTTTCAGAAGGAGTGTGATAATTGGTGAAAACAGATTATCATTCGAATGTGATGTGTACTGTAATTGATACTAACAGCCCTTCTCTGGCTATGTAAGTCAGTAGGCTGTTCAGAATCTCTTAATGAATTGATGGAGTTACAATTTTTTCTCTATACAACTCTCTATCATTATAGAGAATTACTAGTTCTCTACCTTTTGAATGTTTTAATATTTGGGCCAATAAAGGCTCCTATCAAGTGTTTTTTCCCCCTTTTCTACATTCTTCAGTGCTTCTATCAAGTGGTTTGTTTTCCCTTTCCTACTTTCTTTATTGCTAGCTAAGCTGGTAACATGAATAAAGATGAGAGGTTAACCATGATGACTGGCAATAAGGCAAGAAGCAGTAGCTATACTGCCTGAGCAGTTGGTAGGCCAAGGTGTGAATGTTGAAAGGTAACTGGCCACGAGGCAGCTGAAGAAGCAATGTAGCTGAGCACTGAGAGTAACCAGAGCAGTACAAGTACAGCAGCAGATGGTGGAGAACCTTAGGCTGATGAAGGATAAGTGCTGGAAAAGAAGAATAAATGGCTGGAAGAAGAAAGCTCCAGGCCTCAGTCACTGCAAGAGTTAGAGAGAGCTGGCAAATCTTTATGGCCAAGAAACCCAAGCACTGCTGTTCTGCCAAGCAATTAACACTGGCTTTTGTCAAGGGCTGAGGGATTATAACGTCTAAGACTGCCTGCAAGCTTCAATACTAGCTGCAGCCAAGGGAATGTTGGCTTCCTAAGCCTGAAACATATAGAGCCAGAGGTCTTGATGGTTAAATCCTACAGGAGAGCAGATCTCCCCAGAGCAATATCTACTATACTTCTTTCCACCTGACTTTTGCTGCTGCTCACTGTTGTCCAATGCAGAATGATAGAAAAAGCTGCCAGATTTCCACCTTTGAAAAGCTGCTCGACTTCTCAAGATTTCTCTCTAGGCAGAATAAAAGCACTCCAGCTAGTTGATGGGTCACATGAGTTATAGAGCCTCTGATTTGTCATTTCCTGATTCTGACTCATGACTCCTCTTAGTGACTCACACATTTATCCATGAATGAGTCTGACCTAAAAACCTGGATGAAAATGTCTTTGGTAGATGGAATCTGTGGGAGGTAGGAGTCCTGGAGCTGCCAAAAAACTGCATTGCTATGAAATAAAAGGAAAGGGAAACACAGCCACATTTATAGAAAAGCAGAGATGGAAACTGTTGGTCTTAGATTTAGACTCTTCTTTAGCTTCAGTATGTTTCTGAATCTATTATACGATGGTTTACATTATTTGGTAATGTCAAAGAATATCCTGCTACAATCCCCATTGTTTAAATAATACTAGCATATTTCTTGGTGAATGCCCATGTCCATTATGGGTCAGAGGAGGGCTTTGCTCATCCTAGTACCAAGTATATAACAGAGAACCTTCTTAACTGTTGCTCTTAACAGTGATAGAGGAAGTATACATGCGCTGAAGAGTCACTAGTCAACAATTAAGTGCTCAAACCCAGAAATAGCATGTATCACTTCCATTCACAAATCACCCAGGAGTAATATTGCCCTACCTAACCACAAGGGGTCTGTAAAGTATATAGGAGACTTGGGGAGAACCAGAAGACAATTATCTAACAGCACAAAAGCTTATCACATTAACTTTCCCACATATTCTTTCACATTTCATGAAAAGTATTATTATCCTTTAAATAATTTCCTATTTTAATTTTAACTTATTACATTAAATTTTACTTTCAAAGAGTAACAAACATAAACAAGGTAAATGACACTGAAAGGCTTTTTAAGAGAAATAACCCTCCCCGTTTTTCACTCATTTACCTGATCCCAGGAGGTTAATTCTTTTTTTTTTTTTTAAAGATTTATTTATTATTATATGTAAGTACACTGTAGCTGTCTTCAGACACACCAGAGGAGGGCATCAGATTTCATTATGGGTGGTTGTGAGCCACCATGTGGTTGCTGGGATTTGAACTCGGGACCTTTGGAAGAACAGTCAGTGCTCTTACCCGCTGAGCCATCTCTCCAGCCCCAGGAGGTTAATTCTTAAATGCTTCTTCCTTCTGATTTTTCAATCACTGCTGCTATAGGTACCTATGTTGTGCCAAAAATATGTTATCTTCTTTTAGTAAAAAATACCCTCAGGGTCCAGGATTTTATTCTAGTGTAAATGTACCTGGTAATAAACATTACATTTTTGCTGCTGTCTTCTCTCCTACTTTTATTATATTTATTCATTCCTTTAAAAATAGTCTTTGGGTCTAAGGGCATAGCTCATGGTACTTATATAGCATATTAGAGGGCCTGGATTTAGCCTTTAGTACTAAAAAAAATTGATAAGGTTTCAAGAGGAAATATAAATGTTACATAAGTTTATATCCTCCAACCCTGATTCTTCCTAAATTCTAATTAATTGAGTTTTACTTAATTGAAATGATTTCTTCTAGCAAATATGGGAAAATTTAAGCTTCTGTGTCTTCAAACTACAGCTGTAAGATTGGAATGCTACAAAGAGTACATTGTAATACATTGTTCTGTATAATAACATTTACTTCAAAGTGAATACTACAGACAAAAATCTTCCCAGAAACTGAGGTACCAGTTTTTCTTGTATCCTGAAAATTAGCTTTGAATTTAAAGGTAGAAAATCTGATGGATTCTACAAAGGATTCTGAAATTTCATAATTTGTATTTTAACATCTGTAGTATTTTTTTAGCATGTAGCTCAAGAATTTTCATTCAAATGGTGGCCTAAGGCTGGAACTCAGTGGGGAGAAATGAACTCCTTAGTCATTGATTTTTATGAAACTGACCTTTTTTATTTTTTTGAGGCTTCAGAAAGGTTTCTAATAACAATTCCTCAATTTTTCTCTGTTTTGTTTTTAGTGTCTCTCTGGGGATCTCTCAGAGATTTCTCCCTGCCCTGCTAAGATTAGATACTTCTTTGACTTTCTCCAGAACACATGCAAATGACAACAGACAGTTTGTCTTGAGAGCCATGTTAGCTCTGCTGAGTCAAATTATTATTTAGGTTATTAGAGGATTTTGTGGATATATTAAGAGGAATTCTGTCTTTTCTGAGACATTGTAACTCAGAAAAGGCTTTTTGGACTAACTTGTATTTGTCTGCCAATCTTCAGAGAAAAATGTATAGGCCTGGGAGTTTATTTCTTATTTTAAGTGGGTGCTTATGCTGATATGGATGTATATTCCCATTCTGAGTGTCATATTTATAGGACATATGAGGCACCTGTGATGTAAATATTTGTTGCGTTTAAAGTTCTAGCTTAGCCACAGTTTTTAATAGAATGCAATGAATTATAGGCATCATTACAATTGGATTTAAATTATCCAAGTATACTTAAAATAAAATGTACTTAGATGATAGAACTTCAATCATTAGACTTATATTCCTTCTCCATCCTTCCCCAATATTTTGCTGTGTGCTGCCTACTTGTCCTTCATAGTAAGAGAGTTTAGATACTATTTAAGTATAGTGGAAGCAGACAGAGGGATCTTATTATTCCTAAGGACACTTGGCAGGAGGTGAACTCAGCTGATCATCTAATGCCCCAATCCTGTTAGGCACTGTTTTAGGAATGGTAATTTCATACCAGTTATTTGATGTATATGTGCTTAGCTTATTTTTCTTCAGATAATTTTAACTATTGGGAACAAGTTTCTCAATATCTTGAGCATCAGTTGTCAGATTTCATCCCTCATTCCAAGTCAAAGCCTCAAGGAAGAAACCATCTGCCAAGCCTCCCTTTGGCAACAAGAGTCTACTTCTATAGCATTGGGTCATTTTAAATTCACTGTTTAAATTCAATGAGGTTGCTTGGTGGGTAAAAGCACTTGCTACACTATCTTGATGATCTGAGTTTGATGCCCTAAATCCATGGTGGAAGGTAAGAACTCATTTGTGAATCATGTCATCTGATCTTCATTGTGCACTCTCCTCTCTCTCTCTCTCTCTCTCTCTCTCTCTCTCTCTCTCTCTCTCTCTCTCTCTCTCTCTCTCTTGCCTCAGCAGAAATAGTAAAATAAAATTTAAAAAATTAAAAAAGGAAAGGAATTTATTATTACCACTTTGAGGCACACCTCACTCCAGCCATGAGGGCTAGAATAAGCAAAGCCATAGCTCAAGCTCCAGTGGTGCTTTCCCCAGCTATAGCCACATCAGATAATTTGTTCTTGTTTTAGAAGACATAATGTTAAGATGTGCTATAATGGACTTGAAATAACTTTGTTCACTCCCTAGATTCTCTCATTCAGGTTAGGGGTAGAATCCCTCTCTATGAAAGCCCAGCAGAAATCTAGTGATTGACAGTCTTATGGAGACTGCTGCATTTCCTTATGTGAGGCCCAAAAGTCATAAAACTGGAAGCTAAGCTGTTGTTGGTGAAAATGACAATATCACATCTTTGTTGTGGCAGTAAAACTCATCTGTGCTGTGTTCCAATATTAGGCCCAATAAAAAGTACCTGTTGCACTGTCTTTTCTTGTGAATCTTT
>NW_022196896.1:137392697-137406618 GCF_008632895.1 Mastomys coucha | reverse complement strand
TGCTAATAGAGCCAGCTGAACTGGTAACACAGACAGGAAATAGAGACAGTGACAATAGATGGAAACAACAACAATGTTGGCAGTGAGAGGGTAGCTGAGTTCCAAAAGACTAGGCTAGAGATAGCATGGAGCAGTGGTGGCAATGATGAAGGATGGTGGAAGTAAATGAAAAGTAGAAGGTTGTAAATTTCTGAAACTGAGAAATTATAGGCCCTGGTCACTGGAATACTTTAAGAGAACTGATAAATTCAAAGGGCAGTGGGTCTTGATACCCAAGGCCTATGAGCTGTAAACCTAGTTTCTAGTAGGGGTTCTGGGTCATAGTAGTCAAAGTTTGTGACTACAAGCTGGATCTACAATGGCAAAACTGTAGAAAAATAAAGTGCTTCGCCCTTCAGATAATTATCTCTTAATTTGGGTTTTATAGACAGAAATAAAAAAGGAAATTTGTGCCAATAACCCATTATTTTCTTTTTTTAACCAGTCAAGTTAAGGTTATATCCCTTGTTTTATTGCTTTATTCTACTTAGTAAAACAAAATTTAGCTAATACTATAAATAAGCAAATTTACTGTCCAAATAATTATGGTTAACTCAAATTATTCCATCTGTTTTCATTTATTCAATTAATCTTGTATAATTTGTTGCATGTAGTGGGTACTTTTCTAAGTGCTTGGGATACAACTGAATAAAAAGTGACCATCTTTATATTCTAACATAGATGTAGTTCATATTGTGGAGATAATAAATAAATACATGATATAGTAATAGTACTAAGAATAAACACAAAGTCTAGAAATGTGATCAGATAAAACCAGAATATTATCTACTTAAAGTCTCCTGGATAAACTTGTTTGTGAGTACTTCTCATTTGAACCAAGTAAAGTGAAGAGAAAATGTCACACATATCTATGGGATGCTTTTGACATGAATAGCAAGTGGAGAGACTTTGGGGATGCATGTGAAACTTTCTAGTGTGGGTATAGCAGAGTACAATGTGCCTGATGCAGTGTAATGGATGGAAAGCATGATAGTTAAGAGGGAATGAAAGTGGAAACAGTCAAAATCTTACAACATTATTATGCTTCTTCAATAGGATCTGAGATGGAACTAGCAAGACAGAGTACAAGAACATGTAGATTTCACCAAGACTTGGTCTGAAGAGTTTTAAGTCTCACAATCCACGATCACTGTGCCGACAGCTTGCGATTCAGTTCCAACATTCTTTTATGGCCTTTGGATTCCTTTGCTAATTCTGGCTACCAGGGCCCTGAGTTTTCTGGAAATCAGGGTAGAAAAAAAAATGTCTTTAATAACCATTGAGTTCATCCTTTTTTTTTTTCTTTTTTTTCTTTTCCATTTAGAATGTGCACATGCAAGTTATTTTGTACCAAACTTGGGATCATTTACTTTCTTCTTGAATATTGGTGTTAAACAACATTCTTAAAGCAAGGCTCTTTGAAACATCAACATTATAAAGCTGTGGAAAAATGAATTAAAGCTAATTTCTCCAAGGACTAAAAAAAAAAAAGAAAGTGGAAACAGGATCATATGAATGAAGACCTTATCCAGACCAGTTAAGTGGGATGAGACTGGAGTGTCTTACATTTAGAAATGGGAGACTACTATGTCCTTTACTTAAAATAATAAACAAAAACAACAACACCCCAGTTTAGTGGCATAGGAAGAAAACAGACTGATTAAAGGGCTTCCAGAAAAATGAAATATGAGTAAAGAAAGTGAGATGGAGCAGTGGAGGAGCAGAAAATTTTAACAGGGAAGAAGTATTTGTTTAGTTAGTTTGAACTTAGTTTAGGCTAGTACACATGGAGTGAACTTTTGGGGACTCCATAGGTAAGAAACAATAGGAAAGCTCTATTGCATTTCTCCCAACCTTACAACAAAATGTAGAATAAGAATCTAATGGCTGAAGGACTGAGGTTTGCAGCCCCATGGAGGGAACAACAGTGTCAAGAGGCTAGACACCCCCCCCCAAACTCTCAGGGACTGGATCACTAACCAAAGAATACACATGGAGTGTCCCATGCCGCTGGCCGCATATGTGGCAGAAGATAGCCTTGTTGGACATGAGTGGGAGGAGAGGCCCTTGGGCCTAAGGGTATTCGATGCCCCAGTATAGGGGAGTGAGGGAGGCAGGGGAAGGGTGGGAGTGGATTGGTAGGGGAGCACTCTCATAGAGATGGGAGGAGGGAGGGGGATGGCATAGGGGTTTCTGAAGGGGAGACCTGCAAAGGGGGAAACATTTGAAATATAAATAAAGAAAATATTCAATCCAATAAAAGAAAGAAAGAAAGAAAAATAAAAAAGAATCTACTGACTATAAAGTAGGAAGTTTAAAAGTAAGAAGAGAACTTTGTTTAGTGCTATCTAAGCTTACTGATGGAAGATCCAGCATCAGAAAGACCCAAAGGCCCCATCTCCAGGGCAGTAGTCAGAGATAGAGGCTCAGGATGGTCCTAGCCTAGTAAGTTCTGTCTTCTTGTTGTACAGACTTGTGTTTGTCCTACATCATCACAGCTTTTATGGGCCGTTGAACATCCCTGAGACTACATAGGTCCTTAAGAACAGAAGATTCATGAGAGATGAGCCTCTACTGGCACCCATCCAATTTCTCATAGTGTACAATACTACAATTAGAAGGATTCTGTCTACCAGATTAGAGTAGGAAGGAAGCAGAGTGCTGTGCCATGGAACTCAATGCCTGGATGGTGATTGACCCCCTGTGCCCAGTGTTGTTGGACAGTGCTCAGTAGTAGGCAGAGATATAGAACCTTAGTCCCTAGTATTTCCTGCATTACCTGTTACTGATGATACTTGCTTTGGACATGAGCTCTACTTAGCTGCAGGCAGACAAAAATACTATCAACTTTGTTATATGATTCTGGTCCTGTGCTGTGTTGGTTTCAACAGGCTGTAGGATCCTGATTATGGCCTGATTTTGTTATGTATAAGATTTTTTTTTGATTTTGATCTCACTCTTCCCTGTCCTCCATACCACATTATGGAAAGATTAACTGTACATTTGGAGAAGGGTATGGAAAAGTAGTTGCTGTATAGAAGCCAGGGACCAATCTCTCTAAAGTGAGGCCTAGGTTCAAACAGAAAGTTGGGGCATGTTAACATGTACTGGAGCAGAGGATGTGGTATTTGAATCTACCGTGGCCCAATGTGGAGGCTTGTAAAGAAGAACCACTTCTTTTAGACACTTACCTTAGTTAATTTTGAACAAAATAACTTTAGGTTTGCAATCTAGCCTGACATTGATCTCCCTCTAGTGCTGAGACAATGACAGGACACTCAGGATGAACTTGGACATGCATGGATTTATTGTGCCATCTCATGATGAAATTGAGGAACCGTCTATGGGTTCAGAGAAAATAATAAAAAATAGCTTATAATTCTAAACTGATAGGTATAAATATAGTCATGATATATATAAACCATGGATAAACACATTGAATCCTTCATTGTGCAGATGTTGGTTTGTGAAAAGCATCAAGAATTGCTAGAGAAACAATGACTTCACCTTACAGTCAGAGTAAGATGCCATGAAATGACCATACAATAAGAAATATATATAAACTCTCTAGGTTCAAAATACCTTTCTAAAGGAAACTCAACAATCTCCAGAAAAATACTGAAATGATTCATATTCTAACAGAGAAAATGTAGAGAGGTGGCAGCAAGCAAAAATACCACAAATCATAGCTTAAACTTAAAGGGTACTCTAATTGAAGACAATGAACATAGTTATAAAATTATCAACAAATTATTAACAAACCAAAATCCAGCAGCACATGAGAAGTATTATTCAGGATAATTAAGTAGAATTCACTCTACAGTCTAAGAAAGTTTCACCACATGTGATATCACCAATATCATATCAATAGAAAAAAACAGAAAAGCCATATGCTATATCACAAATACAGAAAAGTCACTTGATGAGAGTCAGCATCCTTTCATGATAAAGCTGAACAAATTATGCACAGAAAGCAAGTACCTAAACAACAAGCCAAAAATCTAACACAAAATGGAAGGGATGTTGAGCCTTCCTCTTTAACATCTGAAATAAGGCAAAAATGCCAAATTTTACTATTTTATTCAACATAATGCCAAAAGTTCTAGCCAGAAGAAGAAGACAAAATAAGGAAGGATAGGTCATCTAGATTTTACAGGCAAAGCTATGGTTCTCAATTGATAATATGCTCTTATATATAGATAATGTCCCCAAATCCACCAATATGTATTATTAATAATAAATTATTAACAATTATTAATATTTATTAAAATATTTTTTAATTTAAAAATTATATAAAAATAAAAAATAAAAATGAACATAGATCTAAATAGGTATTTCTCAAAGGCACTCATATAAGAAGCCATCAGGCATACAAATACATATCATCCACTATCAGAAAAATTCAAACCCAAGTCACTATGAGATATTTCTTACTCTAGTTAGAAGTATTAATATCAAAAAATAAATGAATTATTTTAGTTAAAAATTAAAATTTATTAAATATTAAATTTTATTTGAATTATTATTAAAATATTTTTAATTTTTTATTAGATATTTTCTTTATTTACATGTCATATGATATCTCCTTTCCCAGTTTCCCCTCCAAAAAAAAATAAAATAAAAACAAAAACAAAGACAAAAATATTCCCTTGTTCCCTCCCTCCCTTGCCCTGCTTCCACCCTCTCTCAGTTCCTGGCCCTGGTATTCCCCTACACTGGGGCATAGAACCTTCACAAGGCCAAGGGACTCTCCTCTGATTGATAACTTACTTGGTCATTGTCTTAGTCAGGGTTTCTATTCCTGCACAAACATCATGACCAAGAAGCAAGTTGGGGAGGAAAGGGTTTATTTGGCTTACTTTCACATTGCTGTTTATCACAAGGGAAGTCAGGACTGGAACTCAAGCAGGTCAGGAAGCAGGAGCTGATGCAGAGGCCATGGAGGGATGTTCCTTACTGGCTTGCTTCTCCTGGCTTGCTCAGCCTTCTCTCTTATAGAACCCAAGACCTCCAGCCCAGGGATGGCACCACCTCAAGGGGCAATTGAGAAAATGCCCCACAGCTGGATCTCATGGAGGCACTTCCCCAACTGAAACTCCCTTCTCTATGATAACTCCAGCCTGTGTCAAGTTGACACACAAAACCAGCCAGTACAGTCATCCTCTGCTACATATGATGCTGGAGCCCTTAGTCCCACTATGTGTACTCTTTGATTGGTGGTTTAGTCCCTGGGAGCTCTGAGGGTACTAGTTAGTTCCTATTGTTGTTCATCCTAAGGGGCTGCAAACCCTTCAGCTCCTTGAGTCCTTTCTCTAGCTCCTTCATTGGAAACCCTGTACTCAGTCCAATAGACGGCTGTGAGCTTCTACTTCTGTATTAGTCAGGTACTGTCAGAGCCTCTCAGGAGACAGCTATATCAGGTTCTTGTCAGCCAGCACTTGCTGGCATCCACAATAGTGAGTGGGTTTGGTGACTGTATATGGGAAAGATTCCCAGGTGGAGCAGTCTCTAGATTATCCTTCCTTCAGTCTCTGCTCAATAGTTTGCCTCTGCAACTCCTTCGATGGGTATTTTGTTCCTCCTTTCAAGAAGGAACGAAGTATCCACACTTTGATCTTTCTTCAGTTTCTTGTGGTTTGTGGATTGTATCTTGGGTATTCCAAGCTTCTGGGCTAATATCCACTTAACAGAGAATGCATACCATGTGTGTTCTTTTGTGACTAGGTTACCTCACTCAGGATGATATTCTCCAGATCCACCCATTTCTCTAAGAATTTCATAAATTTGTTGTTTTTAATAGCCGAGTAGTACTCCACTGTGTAGATGTACCACAATTTCTGTATCCATTCCTCTGTTGAGGGACATCTGGGTTGTTTCCAGTTTCTGGTTAGTATAAATAAGGCTGCTATGAACATAGTGGAGCATGTGTCCTTTTTACAAGTTGGAGCATCTTCTGGGTATATGCCCAGGAGTGGTATAGCTGGGTCTTCTGGTAGAACTATGTCCAATTTCCGGAGGAATGGCCAAACTGATTTCCAGAGTGTTTGTACTAGCTTGCAATCCCGCCAGCAATGAAGGAGTGTTCCTCTTCCTCCACAACTTCTCCAGCATCTGCTGTCAACCTGAGTTTATTATCCTAGTCATTCTGACTGGTGTGAGGTGGAATCTTAGGGTTGTTTTGATTTGCATTTCCCTGATGACTAAGGATGTTGAACATTTCTTTAGATTCTTCTCAGCCATTCGATATTCGTCAGTTGAGAATTCTTTGTTTAGCTCTGTACCCCATTTTTTAATAGGGTTATTTGGTTCTCTGGAGTCTAACTTCTTGAGTTCTTTGTATATATTGGATATTAGCCCTCTATCAGATATAGGATTGGTAAAGATCTTTTCCCAATTTGTTGGTTGTCGTTTTGTCATATTGACAGTGTCTTTTGCCTTACAGAAGCTTTGCAACTTTATGAGGTCCCTTTTGTGAATTCTTGATCTTAGAGCATAAGCTATTGGTATTCTGTTCAGGAAATTTTCCCCTGTGCCTATCTGTTCAAGACTCTTCCCCACTTTCTTTTCTATTAGTTTCAGTGTATCTGGTTTGATGTGGAGGTCCTTGATCCACTTGGACTTGAGCTTTGTAAAAGGAGATAGGAATGGGTCGATTTGCATTCTTCTACATGCTAACAGCCAGTTGAGCCAGCACCATTTGTTGAAAATGCTGTCTTTTTTCCACTGGATGGTTTTAGCCCCTTTGTCAAAGATCAAGTTACCCTAAGTATGTGAGTACAATCCACAAACCACAAGAAACTCAGGAAGAAGGAAGACCAAAATGTGGACACTTCATTCCTTCTTAAAAGGGGGAACAAAATACCCATGGAAGGAGTTGCAGAGACAAACTATGGAGCAGAGACTGAAGGAAGGACAATCCAGCATGATATAGCTGTCTCCTGAGAGGCTCTGACAGTACCGGACTAATACAAAAGTACAGGCTCACAGCCATCCATTGAACTGAATACAGGGTCCCCAATGAAGGAGCTAGAGAAAGAACCCAAGGAGCTGAAGGGTTTGCAGCCCTTTAGGACGAACAACAATATAAACTAGCTAGTACCCTCAGAGCTCCCAAGGACTAAATCACCAACCAAAGAGTATACATGGTGGGACTAATTGCTCCAGCAGCATATGTATAGTAGAGGATGGTCAAGTTGGTCATCAATTTGAGGATTGATGATGGCCCTGTGAATGTTCTATGTCCCAGTGCAGGGGAATGCCAGGGCCAGTAAGTAGGAGAGGGTGGCCAGCAAGGGGAAGGGAGATGGAACAGGGCGTTGTTCTTGTTTTTTTTTTTTTTTTTTTTTTTTTTGGTTTCATTGGAGTGAAACTGGGAAAGGGGATATTGTATGACATGTAAATAAAGAAAATATCTAATAAAATTTTTTAAAAAAGGAAAGAACAAAATGTAACCTGAAAAAAAATTAATGAAATAAAATAAAATAAAACAAGCATTGAAAGTAACAAACAAAACAACTACAGGGTATAGTTCACATAGAATTTAAAAATATGATCTCACAGAAGCTCAATGTAGAATGGAAGTTAGCTGACACCATGGGGAGAAGTAGAGTAGAGAGGGGAGAGGCTGATTATGGGTGATGAAGCAGCACTAAAGAGGAAGTAAGAAATCCTGGTGTTTTGCAGGACAGTAATCTGACTATGGATAATCATAATGTATTTTTGTGTCTTTGTGTATGTTGAGAATACATGTGTTTATATGCTGTTCATGTGTGCACCTATGCTGAGTGCATGTGGAGGTCCCAGACTGACATCTGAAGTTTTCCTCCTCAATTATTTGCCATTTTGTTAATTGGGGCAAGATCTCTCAACTGAATGTAATACTCACCACTCTGGTTAGTCTATCTAGCTGGCTTGCCTGGGCTTTTGCTGTTTCTGTTTTCCAAAGCTGCATTACAAGGCAGCCTCTATGAGCACCTGGCATTATCATGAGTTCTGAAGATCTATACTTTGGTCCTTACTGTCTGTAGCAAGATTTTTATCTGCTGAGCTATCTCTCAAGTTCCTTAATAATGCATATTTTTTAAATAATGCATATTTTTTAAATTTTAAAGAAGTAATAAATGTTTGAAATAGGTATATTTACTCTGCTTTAACATTATGTAATATATATATCTATCAAAACATTACATACAACACTTTATTTATAACTTTATTTTTGTAGCTAAAGCATAAGAAAAAAATCTAGCAAAATTAGAAAAATGATGGGTTAAAAGTCTCAACAAATTTCAAAGGATTGATGAGATGAGACACATGTTCTTCCATCATAGTGGGAATTAGGCTAAGCCAATCACATTCAAATGACTAGAGAATCTTCATATGCTTAAAAATCACTTAAATAGATAATGTGGATAAAAGAAATTATAGTGGTACTGATAACATATATTGATGAAGCAATAGTAAAAACGAGACCTCCAGTCTTGTGATGGAACCAAACAGAGACTGTAAAGACATATGTCAGATAAGAAAAATCAATGATAAAAACCACCTACATTAATAGCATTAAAGAAACTTTAGGAGATAGTGATAGCTATCTGAATTCAACTCCCTCCAGTTATTTTCTCCTCAAATCAATAACTACAAATAAAACCTCACAGGAGGGACACTTTGACCATAACCAATTCAGGCAGAGAGTGTAATGAACTGTTGATTACTTGTAAATAGAGAAATAAAGAACTTTGAACAGAGAGTGCATGGTTGCAGTCAACCTATTGGTACTTGGAGTGTAGAAGGAGCTAAGGAATCTAGAATATAATAGGAGAGATGCACAGGACACACTAATGAGGCAGACACAATTGCTATCCCATTGTGAATAGTTGGATACATAAGAGAGATGCACAACCTAGTATTTCACTGCACTGGTTCCAAGAAAGGGGCTTGAGAGTGACTACAAATGGCAACCTGGAAAACTCCACTTCTAAAGATAATTGGGGATGCAGAAGAAACAAGATGGGTTTCTCTTTGAGTTGGTTACAGAGCTGAGTAAGAAATATGTGTGAGGTGTAAATTAAAATGGTTTTGTCTTCTTGAGTCCTTCTTGAAAAATCTAATGGAGACATTTTCTCTGACTTAAGATAACAAGAGAAAGTTCAGCAAAATGACAGTCACAGCCATTTAATTGTAGAGCTAAAACTAAAACAAAGGGTGGGAACAGGCCTAAAAAAACTGACATTATGTTTTGTTGACAGAATGGAAGTATGCGAAGAAGTAGGAGGTAGATGAGGTTAGAAAGAAAATAAAAGGTTATCGCTGGCTACTTACTTAAAAGATAATGGGGTGGGGGAACTTGAAGACCAAGGATTAAATTAGTATCCCACAGAGTGAAAGTTAAGTACAGTGAAAAGCTTATTAGGGGCTGAAAGTATGGCTTAGAGATAAAGTGCTTGTCTGGCAAGAACAAGGTGTTAGGATAGATGCTCAGCATGGAAAAAAAATAAGGAAAATCAAATCAGGATTTATAAACATACTAAGAAGTAGTATACAGATTAAAATACAAAGCTCCTCAACACCAGAAACAATCCTTTATGTAATGACAACAAATTAACAAAAAGAGAAACACAACATGATATGATATACATGAAATATATAAATGTGATTAAGGTAAGAGCAGTTGTTATCAGTCATTTCCATACAGGTGCAAGGACTTAGCTTGACTATTAAAAGAAAAGCTTTTAAAGTCAGCTTGTGACATGCAAGTCCATCAAGACTCTCTCTGATCCTGGAAACTCCAGTTGTCTCTGAAGACAGTTCAATCTATGTACTCCAAAGCAGAGGAAGTTTCTGTAGGGAAAGAAAATAGGAAAGAACAGAATCCAAAGAAAGCACAAGGAAGTGCGAAAGATTACAAGAAAATTATTAATGTGGGCAAAGGAAATACAGATAAAATAAATCATGGGTTCTCAGGAAGATAATCAACAAGTGAACAACTGACTAGAAAGGACCTTCAGGAAGAAAGGACTCAGAAATACCTAAGTGATGGTCAGAAAATATGATGCATGTTACTTTGCACACCTTTAGGCAAAATAATACAAACTCTAAGATATTAAGAAGGGACAGTTCATCAAAAATAGTATCAGTCAAAATAGGAAGTTTATAAAAACCCATGCATATTGAAGCAGCCCAAGTCACTTAGGAGCTACTCCATCATAAGCAACAGTGACAGATGGCTGTAAAGGATCAGTCAATAAACTTTGAGGATCAATTAGTGCCAATGCTACATAAATAAAGAAAATAGTTAACATTTGTTTTACAAAATGCATAATAGTCACAACTAAATTTGTTAAATGTAACCCAGAAAGCCATGAGTAGATGTCGCTTATAGTTGTTCACACTAAAGCCCCAAATCTTATACAAGCAGAGACAGTTAGCACTGTATGAAGAAAAGAATCATACAGACATGTGCATTTGTGATTATTTTGTTAGGCAAAATTCCTGCCATAATAAAGTAGTTCATAATGGAAAGTGAGACAATACTAATAAATCTAAGGGATACTTTTAGGGAATGTACTAATTAATTGTGTATCTTGCTTGACTGAGGGTAGAAATTATAGTAAAATCCTTTAATGAAAATAAATCTTCATTCCTAATAAACCCTTAAAGAAAATATAGTTGTATTTTCATAACTTGAACATTTATACATATGTATGTTCACACATACTCTACCCCTAATCTACCACAACAGTGAGAAGCTGTTTTAAAATATAAATGCAAGTCAAAGAAAGAAAATATTTGCAGCCCATGGTTGATAAAGGAGTTGGAGCCAAAACATAAAGGCCTTTTACTAACCAGTATTTACAATATCTGTAGTTCAATAAGAAAAATGTCAAATAAAATAAAAAAACGGATGGAGCAGGGAGATAAACACTGGCCTTGCAAGACTCAAAGCCTGAATTCCACTTCCCACATGTGTGCTTACATGCTTTGGGAAGCAGTTCTGGCCTCTGACTTCTTTCTTTCTTTCTTTCTTTCTTTCTTTCTTTCTTTCTTTCTTTCTTTCTTTTTCTTTCTTTCTTTCTTCCTTCCTTCCTTCCTTCCTTCCTTTCTTTCTTTCTTTTGATATTTTGTATATTTATACTTCAAATGTTATCCCCTTTCCCGGTTCTCCCCAACCCTGGAAGTCCCCCTCCCTTCCTCCACCCCCTGCTTCTATGAGGGTGCTTCCTCTCCCACTTACCCACTCCTACCTCCCTGTCTTGGCTTTCCCCTACACTAGGGAATAAAGCCTTCACAGGACTAAGGGCCTCTCCTCCTATTGATGCCAGACAATGCCATCATCTGCTACATATGCAGCTGGAGCCATGGGTCCCTCCATGTGTACTCTTTCCCTGGGAACTCTGAGGGGTTTGGTGATTGATATTGTTGATCTTCCTATGGGGTTGCAAACCCCTTCAGCTCCTTCAGTCCTTTCTCTAACTCCTTCATTGGGGTCCCAATGCTCAGTCCAATGGTTGGCTGTGAGCATCCACCTCTGTATTTGTCAGGCTCTGGCAAAGCTTCTTAGGAAACAGCTATAACAGGCTCCTGTCAGCAAGCACTTTTTGGCATCTGCAATAGTGTCTGGGTTTGGTGTCTGTATATGGATTGGATCCCCAGATGGGGCAGTCTCTGGATCTAAAGACCCCTGTCTAAAGGAAATGTCTAAAGGGTTGGAGGCCTTTGACTTTGTTAAGGCAGGATCTCACTTACTGTTTCTGCTGCATCATTGGCAGCAGCCTAGCTAGACACAGCCTATGTTCCTGTTTCTACTTTGCTGTAGAAACACTGAGATTACAAATGTGCACCATTGCATCCGGCATCCTACAAGGGTTCTGGGAGAGTTTTCATGTACAAAGAAGTGTTCTTTGGAAATGTGGTATAGTTTGACCCAATGTGCTAGAAATTCACACATTTCACAAAGATCCTCAGGCAACTTTTCCTGTTTAAGTGAGTGCTGGCATGTGGGTGATAGCTACGAAAAGTGCTCTAAAAAAGTCATACAAATGCAATAAGATATAAACCTATCTTTTTATACTAAGCAGATACAATCATTGTAGAAAATGTAAAACACATACATAATGATGGCAAACAGCCAATGAAAAAGAATTGCAACTATCCCAAGACAACCCCTGTTGGCACATGCTAGAAATGTGCTTTCTGCCATTTTAGCATTGCTGTCTGTTACATTCTTTGTTGCTGGAAGGCCTATCTTCCTCTGTGTCTGGCTTCTTCTTCTTAACTTGAGATCTGTGAGCACCTCAAGTGGGTGCTGGGGACAGAACTCAAGTCCTTGCTGAGTTCTAGACCTAGAAAAACAGAGGGAACTGCACTATGAGCCAACCTGTCATAAAGATATAAAGGCAGGCAGATTCCTAAGTTCAAAGTCAGCCTGAGAGAGTGAATTTAGATCCTGGAATGGTTCTGGTTGAAATGGTAATCTCAGGACAGAATCTTACCCAGTTAAATTTACAAAATAGGCAGATCTCTGAATTTCTTTTTCATGTAAAAAAACAAAACAACAAAAAAAGTACTTGTCCTTTTCCTAAGAGTCAAGGGACTAAGGTCATGGAACGCTGATAATCAAAAAGGAACCTGGGCAATCACTGAACTGACAAATGTAAATAAAAGACTGGGCTTTTGATCTGCAAGAGGTGAGCTTATCCAGAAAGTAGTTTTAGAATATTTATTTTTAGAATATTTAGAAAGTATTTTTTATTTAGAGAGTACTTTATTTATAGAGTATTTTTAGAATATTTAGAAAGTTATTTCAAACTGGAGAGAGACAGAGAGAGAGAGAGAGAGAGAGAGAGAGAGACAGAGAGAGAGAGACAGAGAGAGAGACAGAGATATCAATCTGGAAGGTGAACATAAGCCCTCATCCTGGACCCACAATTTGATATATGTTCTTTGTTTGGCATTCCCAGACACCCCTTCTTTTAGGAACCCCTGTCCAAGCAGAGGCTGGTTGTCCCTACCTTTTACAACAAAATGTCCTTAATCTAATATCTACTATGTATTGCCTGACATATTAATTAGCAACATCCTCAAACAAGTATTTTATGTTCACATTATCATCCCTATGATTATATGATCATTTGATTTGGATTACTGGTGCCCTCTAAAATTAATTTTTAAAATGAATCATTTCATTGTTGGAGGTTTTTTTCTTTTTTCCTTTAAATTTTTTTTTAGTTCACTTTACATCCTGATCACAACCCCACCTCCCTCCTGTCCTCCCAGTCCCACCCTCACATACTCTTCCTTCTATTACCCTATCCTCTTCTCAGAGAAGGTGAAGCCCCTCACAGGGCTAACACTTTCTGGCACATCTGGTCTTAGCAGAACAAAGCCATCTTCTTCCACTGAGACCAGATGAAGCGGCCCAGCTAAGGGAAAAGGATCCAAAGGCAGGCAATAGACTCCCTGTGCCGCGCCGATCACCCTGACCAGCAGGGAAGAAAGACTAGCACACCAGTTCCTTCCAGCAACAATTTACTTAGGAGCTGTTAGTTACATGAGAATCAAGGGTGTGCCACCGAAAGGTCCATGAGTGCTGCTTAGATACCCTTCGTAGGACTGCCCATGAGCCCATACCATGTCCCGCACCTTCATAGGCTATAGCCTCATGATGAAAGATCAGACCACTGGCAGGTGCAACCCTCTTGCCAAATAAGGACTTGTTTACTGCTTAGCAGAAGAATGGCAAGTGCCATCTTTAAGGCACGGCAGCAGCGCTCCACAGTCCCCCCTTTTTGTTTTAATAGGATAAGCAGTTACTGCTTGATCAAACGAGTTCCATTATGTAGGATCTCACGATCAAGGGCAGACAGGCTTAAACCATGGCACTCAC
>NW_022196896.1:137375794-137391660 GCF_008632895.1 Mastomys coucha | reverse complement strand
AGGGAGGCACTCTTTGCTAGTCAAACAGCTGCGGATGACTTTCCAGATTCCTCTTATCCCTGTCTTTCTCTTTTTATCCTATAGAGTGCCCTCTTCCCATGCCCGATCTAAGTCCTTCCCTAACTTATCCCAGCATGGCAGTGTAAGATTTCCTGACACAGCAAACCAAGGAGGCACAGTTTTCACCTCATTAAGGAATTGAGCCAGGACTTTATCTTTAAACTTCAGTCCTTTGCTGCCGAGCAGCTCGTGAAGAGCCGCCTTTACTGGACATGATGGTGAGGTTCCCATGATTATCAGTGACACTGGGTGATGACAGTTAAGACAAAAACACACCATCAGGGTCGTAACAACTACCACTACAATCACTAGGATAGCTACCCAAGGAGAAATTCCTCCCAGCACAAACATAATCTGCCAGCCGTCTTACTTTCGCTTTTGCTTGCCTCCTTCCGAGGACCTTAATATATGAAGCCTCATTCCAAGGACCTTAATATATGAAGCCTCCTTCTGAGGGCTTTTCCACTTATGGCCCCCACTTACCGGCCACTTACCAATCGATCGCCCTGTCTGCTGCTGGTTCTAGAACTCTGGGAAATCTAAAGGATTCCCCGTGCTGTGCCGATCACCCTGACCAGCAGGGAAGAAAGACTAGCACACCAGTTCCTTCCAGCAACAGTTTACTTAGGAGCTGTTAGTTACATGAGAATCAAGGGTGTGCCCCGGAATGGTCTGTGAGTGCTGCTTAAATACCCTTCGTAGGACTGCCCATGAGCCCATACCACTCGCACCTTCATAGGCTATAGCCTCATGATGAAAGATCAGACCACTGGCAGGTGCAACCCTCTTGCCAAATAAGGACTTGTTTACTCCTTAGCAGAAGAATGGTGCGGCAGCAGCGCTCCACAAGCCCCCGCTCTAATTATTAGGGGACCTACATGAAGACAAAGCTGTCCATCTGCTACAAATGTGTAGGGAACCTAGGTCTAGCCCATGCATGTTTTGGTTGGTAGTTAGTTTCTCATGAGACCTGGTTAGTTGATTCTGTAGGTCTTCTTGTGGTGTCCTTGACCCCTCTGCCTCCCTCAATCCTTCCCCTCACTCCTAACATAAGTCTTTTCAAGCTCTACCTAATGTTTGTCTGTGGGTCTCTGTGTCTGTTTCCACCAGCTGCCAGATGAAGCCTCTCAGAAGACAATTGTGCTAGGCTCCTGTCTGTAAGTATAGTAGAGCATCATTAATAGTGTAAAGGGTTGTCTCTCTCCCATGGGTTGGGTCTCAAGTTGGGCCTATCATTTGTTGGCCATTTCTTCAATCTCAGCTTTGTCTTTATCCCTGCATATCTTATAGGCAGGACAAATTTGGGTTGATTGTTTTGTGGATGGGTTGGTGTCCCCTCCCTCCACTGGAAGTTCTGCCTGGCTACAGAAGGTGGCCACTTCAGTCTCCGTATCCCCAGCATCTAGAAGTCTCAGCTAGGGTCATGCCCATACACTCCCTGGAGTCTCCCTTGCTTCAGGTTTCCAGCTAGTTCCAGCGATGCGCACCGCTCCTGATTTTCTTCACTCTCCCTACTCTCTTCTACCCCATACCTGATACCCAGCCCTGTTCACCTTCCACTTAGATCTCTCCCTCCCTCCCTTCACCTCCAATGTCTATTTTATTTCCTCTTAGAGTGAGATACAAGTGTCTTCCCTTGGGGCCTCCATGTTACTTAACTTTTTTGGGTCTGTGGATTATAGCATGGCTATACTGTGCTGTATGGCTAATGTCCACTTAATAAATAAATACATTCCATGCATGTGTTTCTGAGTCTGGTTTACCTCGCTCAGGATGATATATTATCTAATTATATTCATTTGTCTGCAAATTTCATGATGTCTTCGTTTTTAATAGCTGAGTAGTATTCTATTGTGTAAATGTACCATATTTTCTTTATCCATTCTAGATTTCCAGTTTCTGGCTATTATGAATAAATCTGCTGTGAATATAGTTGAACAAGTGTCCTTGTGGTATGGTGGAGTATCATTTGAGTATATGCCCAGGAGTGATAGCTGGATCTTGTGGTAGAACTATTCTCTATTTTCTGAGAAAGCATCAAATTGATTTCCAAAGTAGCTGTGTAAGTTTGCACTCTGACCAACAATGGAAGAGTGTTCCCCTTGCTCTACAACGCCAGTATGTGCTGTCACTTGTCTTTTTTATCTTAGCCATTCTGAGGTGTGTAAGATGGAATCTCAGAGTCCTTTTAATTTACATTTCTCTGATGACTAAGGGTGTTGAACATTTCTTTAAGTGCATCCTGGCAATTACAGATTCCTTTACTGAGAATTCTATTTAGTTCTGTCCAAATTTTAATTGGGTTATTTGGTTTGCTGGTATCTAATTTCTTGAGTTCTTTCTGTATTTTGGATATTAGTCCTCTGTCAGATGTATGGTTGAGTATTTTTTTCAATTTAAAATTTTAATCTTTAAAAATTATGTTTTCAAAACCATACAATTTGCCATGTAGTCATTTTGCAATGTGAAATTCAACAGATTACATAGACTCTCCCACACTGCTTAATGAAGTACATATATAATAAAAATGTGTGATAGAGTGATTTTTGCCTATATTAGCCTGCTAGAGTATATAACACACCCTTTGGTGGTCTTAGTAATTGCTGGAGGTCTGTTGAGTAAATCAAGAGAGGCATGATAAACATGAAATTGTTGAAATAGCTGCCACTGTGATACAACATATTTTCCCATGATAAACATAGTTTTGGAAGTAATAGTAAAATAATGATTAAAATGTACAGTATAGACTGGGGATATTGAGAAGCTCATGTCTATCTCCAGAATTAAAATACAAATGCTAGAAGTAAGGTGCATTTCTGTATCCCAGCACTGGGAATGTGAAGTCAAAGGTCCCTAAGGCTCCCTGGCCCACTAGACAGGCCAGAGAGAAACCCTGTCTCAAAAGTCAAGGTGGATGGCTAGTGTCTCAGGAATGAAATCTGATGTTGATCTTGGCTTCCATATGCACACATGAGTATCTATACATGCATACACATGAAAAAAGGTGCAGTACAATAAACATATAAACCAATTACATTGTTGATTATTATCAAGTTGCATGTACACAACAATAGCTATTCAGAAACTTGGAGTTTTAAAATGATTTTATTACAAAATTAAAATCAGTAGCTTTATGGTGAGTTTCAATTTAGAAATATGCAGTGTAGACTTGTGGTTGGTATTTGAATTCTCTTCATAAATTTAGCTTATTTTCCAAGGGGATTCATTTGTAAGTGGAGTTTTCTGTACATGGGAGATTTTAGAATGTCTTTCATTTTCTGCCTTTATAATGAAATCATGGCATGATTTTTAAGTCAAGCTTCTATGAGTGATTAATCCACCAAGACATTCATTGTTACAATTTGAGAGTACCCAGTAACTTCTTTCCTATGCATGGTTGTGATGCTTGCAATTAGATTATATCTCTAACACCGTACTTACGGAAATTCTAATCTGTGTAGACTCTGATTATCATATAGTGACAGCATATTAAAATATTTTTCTTTTTTAGAGGTTAATTTGATTTTTAATTAATTATATGTATATGTCTTGGGGGATATGTGCATGTACATGCTGATGTCCGTGGTGGCCGGACATATTGGATTCCCTGTAACTAGAATTGCACATGGTTATGAGCCACTCATTATAGTTGCTGAAAATAGAACTCAAGTTCTCTGGAAAAGTACTATGTATCCTTAAATTCTGAGCCATCTTTCCACCTCCAAATCTTTTAAAAGGGTAACAGTGTTGAATGTCTTCACACATCATGGCAAATGTGTGAAGGTCTCTGACTTCAAATTGCTTCAACATAAATGGTTTAGATAGAGGATAAATGGTTAGGGAAATGATATAATTATAAATATATAAAAATGAGATTTTAGAAAATGAAGGAAATAGGCTTGGGTATGTCTTAAAGGTGAAGGAGAAAAAGTCTGCTAACATTCCACATGGGGTAAAAAGACTTCAAATCTATGTGAGAAGCTGTGCTCATATAGATACATGAATTTATGCTGGAATATTAACAGGAATAATCCTAAACTTTTCACTGGGATTTACCATCAGAACTAAGGGCACTATCTGATTTGAAGACTAACTAAAACATAGGAAATGGGCTGTATTCTCAACATGTACTCATGACTGGGAAAGCTATAACTGAAATGACTATCGAGGGTAATTGTACATTAGAAGTAAGATCTAGTTTCAGTTTATATGACATTTTAAAAATAAATCTTTGAGAGCTGGAGAAAGAGATAAACAAGCAAGAACAAATATTGCTCTTACAAAATACTCCTGTTCAGTTTCCAGCATCTAAGTTGGGAGACTCATAACTACTTGCATCTCCAGCTTCAGGGGACGTAATGCCCTCTCCTGACCTTTGTAAACACAGTTACATGTACAAACTCACACAGAGTACATATAAACATATAATTAAAAATAAAATAGCCACTTCTAAAATCCATATTTCAATTATTATAGATAGAAATTCAGCAATTACTTCCAGTATAAGTTATACTATGTTTTCTTCTTTCTGGATTTTGAAGTAACTTCTCTCTATTTTCCATATTCATATTCAGCTTCATGAATGTTTTGTTGAAAACAATGTGGAAGTTTTTTCTTCATTTTTCTTTTCATTTTTTACTATGCCACTAGAATTTTAGTGAGTTGATTGAAAAGCAAGTTTCTCATGACTAAAATATTTGCAAAAGGCTCTCATCATTAGCTAGACATTCTGTTTGTAAAATAAAAAATATATTTTATTGTTGAGGAAAAGTAACAGCACATGTCTTCAGAGAATTTTAAAAACTTTGATGCATAATGGCATTTAATTTCAGTATGAGAAGGGAGAATTATTCCTGAAAATATTACCAGTCATTGAGGTGTTGAGGCTCTAGGTACCTCAACCCTAACTGGTTCTAAGGCCAAACTTTTGCTTGTTTTGGAGGAAGTCTGACAGTTTACAGCATCTCCATGGTAACTGATATTGCATTTCATGGTTAATCATAGAAGTGAGTGCCTTCTGCCACACCTCCCACCCACTATGCCTTTCTTGCAGTGTTTGGGGTGACACACAATAGCTAAATGTGTTTGTGTGTTTTCCTGCTGTTCTGTTTACTGACACTTAACTGCCTAGTAATTTACAACAATTAACTGCCTAGTAATTTTGCTTGGGATCTTAGGATGAAATCTTAATTCTTTATTATAAAATGTATTGTAAACACAAGTTTTCACATTCATCACTGTGATAACTACCATCATCAACTTAACTGGATTTAAAATGCAAACATACTTCTATATCTATGAGGTTATTTCCCTAAATATTTCACTGAAGAGGGAAGGTTTTCCTTAGTTGTGGGCTGCATCAGCCCATGAGTTAGGTCCCAGACTGAATAAGGAGGAAGCCAATTGAGCAGCTATCTACTTCTTCATTATAGACCTCACATTCTTGCTGTTATGACCATTGCCATGATGGGCCATAGCATCCTCAAACTGTGAACCATTCCTTCCTCAAGTCACCTTTGTCAGATATTATAACACAGAACCAAGAAAATTAATGAATTAACTCACCTTTCTTGACTTAACTATTAAGAACTTTGTGTGTAATGCAGATCATCATAATATTTATGTCAGCCTATATTGGAAAGAAAATATTATTTAATAATAAATGATAATAATGATAACAAGCATCTGATAAGGGCTTACCATGAAATCACTTTACTAACATTGAATTAACCCTTAAGTTAAGACTCTGAGGTAGTAGGAAGACCAAAACAGGAACAATATACCTTTCAGGTTAAGTTTTCTCTGCTTTCAGTTAAGACAGTTAAGCATAAATTTGTTTGTCCTGTGCAGGTTAAGGTGTCCAGTTGTAGTTAAAGAATAAGTTCTTATTTGTCCTGTATTAAGTCCTTACAAATTAAGGTTTCTATTTGTAATTAAGAATAACTTCCTGTTTCTTAGAACTGATATAAACTGCAAAACATGTTTTTTTAAAAACATGTAGTTAAAAAAAACTTGTGACCCCATTCACAAGATGCATACTGTTACCCTTGTTCCTTCCCTTTCATTGTATCTTTCTATCAATGTGTAACAGCCTACTCCCTCTCTCTTGTGAACACGTTACCTCTCCTATAAAAGGAACATCAAAAGGCTGTCAGGGCCTGCTCTCTCAAATCACAGCTTAGGATGAGACAGCCATGGGGCCAGTCCTGGATGTACCCAAAATACGAGTCATTTCTCTTCAAAAGGTTTAGAAGTAATAACATTATCATTTCAAATTTACAGATGAGGAAATTGAGCTTAGAGAGATCCAGAAAATTTCCTGATATGGTAAGTATTTAAATGTGGTAAATAGATATGAAACTGATGTCTGAATCTCTACTTTTGGGGATATATCACAAAGGCTCCAAGTCATCACACTAGAGATACCTGCACATACTTGCTTATTGTGGAACTGTAAATAATAGTCAATTATGGATCAGTCTAGGTATTCATCAAAAGATTATCAAACAAAGAAAGTGTGATGTGTATGCATGTGTATGAGAGAGGAACAAAATAAGCTATTTTCAGGTAAATGTGTGAAATTAGTGGAGACAATTGATAGATGAAAACAGCCATACTCAGAAAGACAAATATTACAACTACTCTCAAATGTAGAATCTACATAAAAAATGTGTATAAATGTGATTCATACTAAGTGGGGTGGAGAATGGGTCTATTTGAAGTGAATATTTCTAGGAAGTGGGAAGGGGAGAAGAGAGAGTAGTAGGAAGAATCAATATGATCCAAATATAATGACATGTGTCTACAAAAATGTCATAACTGAGCCCAGTATTAATTGCAGGTGAATGTGCACTTTTAAAATTGAATTCTTTCTCTGTTGTGAGTACTACTGACACTAGGTGATTTTGTTCATTACCCTTTTGCTGTAGAAGCACTTTGGTGGGTATCATAGGTAGAAACACTAGGTAGGCTATGGTTATATAAGTGATTAGGGTCTCTACTACCTTTTTTCCTAGCTCTAATAATCTGTGCCCATTTTAGTTGTAGTGCATATTAAGAGAATCTTTACTGGGCATGGTGGTGCACACATGAATTCTCAATGTTAAGTGCAACCTGGGTTCAAAGCCAGCCTGAGAGTAATTTGGGGATTCAGCTTTCTTATTCAAGAAGCAGTTTCTAATATATTTATTCCTTTGCATTGAAATTTTTACTTTACGGCGACTTGAAAACTGGCACTGCAGTAGGATCCCTAACCTAACAATCCACTAGAGAACCTTCCGAAATTGTACCTTGATTAAACTAGGTCAGACAGGCCCATAACACTAGAAGCATCAGTCAAGAGGGAAATTCTCTTCAGAACTCTATGCAATAGAACATAGCCCTGGAATTAGGCATGGACATTCTTGTGTATAATCACTCCAGGCATCGAGTTTCCTCATTAGTAAAACAAAGACACAGATTTCATGAGTTTACTTTGTAAAATTTTTATGATGAATTTTTTTATGCCTTAGAAACAGAAGGCAGGGAAGAGCACATATCCCTACAACATGTGATAAGAGCACAGAGAGACAGGCCTGAGCCAAATTGATCAGTTACAGGAGTAGCATGCTTGCTACTCTTTGGTGCAGGAAGATCCTGACAACAGGAGATGATTCTAGCTAAGTGTGGCTTTTTCTTTTTTATCTCCTGTATGGCACATTGTTTATAGATTTGGGTTAAGCCACATTTACTTGCATGCTTCTTTGTAAAGATCTGTAGCCAGAGTAATAAGCAAACTACCTGCTACTCCATCTGCAGCACAGGCTCAGTATCTGTGGATTCAACCAGTTTTAGATGAAAAAAAAATGTGTAAAATAATTATGTTTATACTAATGTGCACAGACATTTTCTTACCATTATCTCTAGAATAGTGGAGCACATCAACTGTTTATATAGCTTTTTCATCTCAACATAGGCACTTCCTGTAATCCATAGATATTTGAAGGAAGGAAGATGTTTGTCAAGGATCTAGTATTATGATGTCATTTTATACAAGAGACTGGCATGTGAATAAAGTTTTAATATTGACAGAGATCTTGGAACTAATCCCCTGTATGTATTGAGGGATAATTACAATTTCAAGTGAAAATCATGTAACTGAAACAAATTTAATGGGCAAGAAAGGTTCTGAAAAAAACACCCACTGTTCAAAGCTCTCATGTATACCTCTAGAATACTGTAGTAAGTAGAATTTCAAATGTCTCTCCCTACTCCCAAACTCCAAAATTTTCTGCACTAATATCTAGGTCTGTGAATATTATAATTAGCATACTTATAGTTGTGTAAATGCTTAATTTTTCTAATTAGTTGGTGTTGAGATCAACTAATAGAAGACTACCAAGGCAGACCTTATCTAATTATCCAGTACTATTAAATGCAGATAATTTCTCTTGGTAGTAGCAGAGGAGGTCTGAGGGAATCTATGCATAAGATGGACTAGACATGTTAAAACAAAAAAAAGAAGGCTGTGGAAAAGAATAACATGCCCACCTCCTGGCCCCAGAAGTTGGGATTGCTGCCCTACCTCCACTGTGAACAGCCAACAACAGAATTATTACAACATTCTTAAAACTATAGTATGGGCTGATAAATTGATCCAGTGAGTAAAGACACTTGCCTGCAAACCTGATGACCTGAATTTAATCCCTGAAACCCACATAATGGTGGAAGAAGAGAGCTGATTTTACACAGTTGTCCTTTGAGAATATCCACATCCATGCCATGGCACATAACCCTTTGCTGTCCTGAACACACACAGAGAATAAAAACAAAACAAACAAACAAATAAAAACAAAAAACAAAACAAAACAAACAAAAAACCCCACCCTTTCCACACCCCACACCCCATTCCCAAATTCTACAAGAAATCAATTTCTTCCCACAATCTGAATAAGTTTAGAGTGAATTTTCCCACTGGGGATGCTGGTGCATACCTGAAATGCTCCACACTAAGGAGATGAGGACAACAAGAACTCTGAGTTAAGAGCTAATGTGGCTGACATAGAATGAACCCATCTCATAAACAAAATGAAACAAACAAACATATGTACTTAGAAGTCAACTTTCTCAGAGCTTCTAGATTTGAGCTCTTCATTAAAATTTTAATTTTGACCTTGAAAGATTCCACATAGAACAACCTAGTCTAGCATGGCTGGAAGAACTAACAGAGATTTGAGGTGATAAATGTATGGTATTTTAAGTTTCAGAGTTTATGGTAAATTGGTATGCATCAGTACGAAATTAACATGCATTTATCTGTATGTATTCTCTATGCCAATTGCTCCATTTGGACTCTTTTGGCTCTATAAATGAAGTTTTCATTGAAGCTATTTTTCCAATGACTTTTCTTTTGAATTTATGACTTTAAATATAGATGAGAAATATTCATGCATTCATTCAGTAAATAGTCATCAATTGCCTATTATATTCCAGGACTTTCTAGATACTGAGGATTGTCTGGAGCCTCCTTGGCCTAGAGCTGGTTCAAACAGGACATGGAGTAGGTAGACTCTGGTGTGGCTTTAAATACTGATGGTCTCCAAACATTCTAGCTTTCTAAGTATACTGAAATGCTGATGATATCTTCTAAAAAGTCCTAAAAGCTTTCTTGCTAATTCTGAGGGTTAAAAAACCACTGGTTTAGGGGATTAACACCTTTAGCCGAACAGCAGGGGGTGGGGGTGGTGGTGTTGTGATGGTGGGAATTAAGTAATGTAGCCTTTGTTCTATCTCATCAGGAACTACAGGCTCTAACTTTCAGCCTACTAATAGAAGTCCCACGAAGAAAAAGGGACACTTTGAAAAGTGAATTTACTGTTTATTTCAAAGTTGTAAAAAGTTACCTTTGAAAGCTCTCTAAGAAAAAGGGGAAAAGCATAAAGATCCTACTTGGGACAAGGAAATTTTTTTCTTCACACTCTTCTCTTTGTTCTCAGTACTGTTCATCACAGGTTCACATATAAAATCAAATCATAAATCGAATAAGAAGTTTACAACAATGAATGTTTACACGCATATCCACTAGGAGTATTCATCTGACTAAACATTTATGACCTGTCATAGCTCCAGAGGTTCATGAAGAGTTAAAAACCATAATGAAGTTATTAGTGAAGTTTTGTAAAGATAAACTCAGTCAATATTTTATTTTCTGTCCTAGCACCTATAATAAATCATTAGTTCCCTTTTTACTACCTTTGGTTAATGGTTTTACAATCTCTTGGAATGTGCTCTGAGTAGTAGAAATTCTGGTTACTATCTAGAAGCAATTAACAAGTGACACAATGGGAAACTAACAAGAGTTCTCATTGCAGTTTTGACAATCAGAAAAGGACCTAGTAGGAGTCCCACTATAAAATAGCTTAATAAACACTGATATAATTTTTAGGAATTCTTATAAGATCATCATAAAGAATTGAGAAGTCATCTATTTGTCTATATAGCATCACTACAAGACAGTACATCTTTGTAGATCTGCAGAGATCTGCTCAAAAGGGTGGGCTAATAGCTAGTGATTGTCATATGTGTTTAATAATATCAGGAAAAGCATATTAATAGCAGGAATCTTTCCTAAAATGATTTTCTCCTGGGCCTTGTCTAAAGGAGCAAATCCATTGTGGATTATTTTAATCCGAGACAGACCATCTCAAGAAGATCACCTGCTCATTATTAGCTTGTCCTAGTGGCTCCTGACAGAGGATGGAATAATAAACAGATATTCTCTATGTTTTCATGGTTGGTATCAAGATAGGCAACATGTATATGATAAAATGAGCAAAACCTTGAAAAGCAGTTATCATGGAACATAAGAATGCAGTTGGAGAGACAGGGAGATACTGTTGTATATGGTAAAGAACACATTTTATTGGGAACTCATTGGAGGGCTTAAAGGGGGAAGAAGATTGAACTATGTTTTTCATTATAGAAGGATCACTTTGGTTGTTCTGTGGATGACAAACCAAAGTAAGATGCAGGTTAGGGGAAATATGGTGAGAGAGATGAGAGGAAGAAGGGATAGGATGAAAGATTGAAACCCAGATTATAGTGGGGAGCACTAGAGAAGAGGCACACTGGTGGTGAGCACTAGACAGACAGAAGTAGTGGTGATGGAACATAGTTAAATCTGAAGTATGTGTAATGTCAGGAAAGGTATAAAAAGAAACAATTCTCCCCTTCTTTGGTACCAGCTTACCTATATGATATATGTACTCAGCTGTGTCACTGTCCCTCAATCAAGTACTTATTCCTTCAGACCAGCCAGAGTGACCAAGATGAGTTCATTAATCCTCCAAATAATCAGATGTAACAGATGTGTTTAATCAATTTGAAATTGGTATATATTTTAGATCTACAGAGTTGTTTGAGAACAAAACATACTGAGATTTTTAAAGTGGCAGTTGGCAGTTTAATGCTGAAAAGTTTAGTCTAGGCAAACCGAGGTAACATTTTCATTTCTGGAATTTTCTTCCTCATTCATGTCAATGCTTAATAACTTAGGGCAGAGACTGTTTCTAGCTCTTGTCTGAATTTGTATATGTATTGCTATGTTTTCTGTGCTATCTCACCAGTGTGATGTGGAGCACCCTGGGAGATCCTTGGAGTCAGAGTGAGACTGTAGGATTATGAGTTGAAAGCAGAATGCTGTGCTATATATCCACTTCTGGCAGTTGATTTTGAAAGCACTTTAGCACTTACAAATACTTATGAATGCTTCGGAATATAAACTCAACCCATTACTGATTTTTCAGAAATTCTTCTAAAACATAGTTATTCAGAGGAAAGCTAAACTCAAATATATAATGTTGATATATTTGGTGTGCTTTCAGAAAATGAAGAGAATGATGTTTCTGAAGATGTTTAAGGAATTTATACTCTTTGAACAAATTTGATTGCCTCTTCAGTGTTGGAAACAGTCTATATGTATAAGCCAAGAAACCTGCCCATGCTCTCATGGACCTTGGGTCAAAGAGAATAATCCAATATTTGTCAAATACTTAGGTAGACAAGTGCATCATTGCAATGTCCTGAGAAATGCTATGAAGGAAAGACAATATAAAAATTACTTGTATGTTAAGAGTAAGACCTTGCTGCATGTGAATTCATCTGTATCATAAGAAAATTTAAGAAAATGACCCAATTTTATAAAACAATATTTATAATCTATTCTTATGGTGCTAATAACTTAGAAACTTTAAATTTAAAACATTCAGGTTTTCACTGACAAAGTAGTCTCAACCAGTAACTGTTTTTAGATTCCCAGTGGCACTGATGTTTATGCCAATCCTACATAGCCTAGAAGCTTCAAATTATGTCTGTATATTTACATTCTCATTTATTATTCTTTAAAAACATTCTATTATATTTTCTGTTAGATTGATAGGCTTTTTATGTCCCAAGACAACACAGGCATTATATTTTCATCTGTGTTCTCATCTCATTTTTTTTAATGACTGAAATGTATGTCTCAGTCTTGTTTAATATCTTGGAAAGACCAATAAAAGCATATCTCTTACTTCAGAACAGACCAGTTTGAATTTGCTTTAAAATTTGTATCTTTTCACTGTTTTGGTGTGGAAAGGACAGAGATAGATGGTACAAGGATGGCTAAATGTCAAGGTGATAAGGGCTACTCACCTGAATTACAGATCAAGGAGTTTATTATTCAGCAACAGTTACAATGTGAAGTATATTTACCTCTATTTACTACTTCTTTAGATCTACAATAATCTTATTGTTAAGGACTTTTTTCAAAGATATTGTTATGCAATGTATGTCTATCAGAGAGTCCTGCTATGTCTACAAGACAAGGTATTGTGAACTTCAGAAGTGCTCTCTGTTCACAATGCTGTATACTTGAGTATAGGATACAGACTTTCAGTTTAAAGTGTTTATTTTCAACTCTCATTTTATTTATTGTATGTAAGTACACTGTAGCTGTCTTCAGATGCACCAGAAGAGGGCATCAGATCTCATTACGGGTGGTTGGGAGCCACCATGTGGTTGCTGGGATCTGAACTCATGACCTTCTGAAGAGCAGTCGGTGCTCTTCCCTGCTGAGCCATCTCACCAGCCCCCTCAACTCTCATTTTAATGTTCTTAAGAGACTTATTATTTGTGGCTCCAGGCTGTTCAGGTGTTTCACATAGGTATGCAATGTCATTTCTTTCTTTCTGTTTGTTTGTTTTAAAGTAGTAATGACATATTTGATAACTCCACGCTCAATTTCACTGTTGACTTAGGAGACTCATGAAGACCCATCTGGTATTATCTTGTCAGCCTGTGCCAACTGGTGAAGCAAATGATGATATTGATTCAAACTGTATCTTCCCAGCCTTACATCAAGGGTGAATATCTTTTTGGTATATACCATGTACTCAGGTCCTCAAAATCAGTCTGCTTTTGTAAGCACATTAATTCAACCACTATGATTAGTGAATAGAGGAAAGGGGTTAAACAATACTAATGTAGTGGAATTTTTCAGAGTTATTAAAAACTCTTAGACTTAATGATTATTTAAACCAGGGTTGGCAAAGGTAAAGTATTTATTAATAATGTCTCCTACATTCTTATTCATGTAATTGTTCCTATATTTCTTATTTCCTAGGAGATTATGGCTTCCTGAATAATGCATAGAGCTGCCCTAAGATATAAAATAAATATTGGATGTTTCAATAACATGGTTTTGGATTAAATAGAAAATACAAACTATTAGCCGTTATCTATATTCTAAAGGCATTGATTCCCTTATTGGAAACTGGGAGCTAGTCTGACCTGCTCTACTTATTTTGCAGGATTTTGGAAAAAAAGAAGTTGACAAGCTAGATTTTGAATTTTCATTTCTATGTTATCTGGCACTACTTATCCTGATTGAAATGAAATAATTAGCCATTTAGTATTTCTTTGCTTTCTTATTGTTGATATTTCTATCTAGTATCTCCATGGATTTTACTTAAACACTTAAGTTGTTTGTATCATAAATTAAGTAAATATTTGAACTATTCTGAATGGAAAAGAAGAATTCTGACAAGGTGACAAGAATATGTTTGTGTTCTTTCAAGCTTTTCCTGTGGATCTGGATTTAAGTGAATAAACAGTATGCCAACTCCAATCTAGTGTTTCAGATTTTCCAAGGCAATCAAGAGTTAATTGTCCTGGAAGAGGGACTTCAAAGGTATGCAATCTGGCAGGGCTTCTGAGCTACTGTAGGGTTAAAATCTGACAAGTAATGGGTTAGATAACTATTTTGAACTTAAATGTTTAGATTTATTTACATTTTTATATAAGTTGGTCCTACTTCAGAAGACTGATGAATATTAATCTAAAGTATAGGATTCCATTATCTTAGACTGTTCAGATTGCTACAACAGATTAGGTTTTATTTGTCATAGATATGGAGGAAAAATTCAGGAGCAAGCCAATCCAATTGGGTGTATCATCATTCCTCTTAATCCACTTCCTTTTTGATTATAATATGTTTATTTTGCATGTACCTAATTGGTGGGGCTCATACTGACAGTTTTGAGATTTGTGGTTTGACTATTTCTTTGATGATTTATTTGATTACATTTTTCTTTGCTAGCAACACTAGACATCTTTTCATATTACTATAAAAACATTTGCTGATATTCAGAAAAACCCTGTCCATTTGATTAGTTACTTTGCTATTGAGTAGACTGGTTACATGTTTTGATACTAACCTTTTATATAAATGGTTTACAAATACATTTTGCTTTTCGTTGGTTACCCTTTTGTTCCATTGATTGTATCTTAGTTAGAAATGATGCCTTTTAACTTGAGAAAATCCATGAGTTGGACTTTGTTTATGAAGGTGAGTGTCACTCAATCTTCCTTGAAGAGTTTGCTTTAAGCATTTAAGAATGTAATTAGTAAGTAATTTTAAAATATCAAAGACTAAAGCAATTTAATCATCTTGTTAGAGGCAGAAAAATTCATAAAGTTTAATATCTACTAAATGATAAACATTTCCCAAACATTCACAATAGAAAGACTCTTCCTGAAAGTCATAATTAAAAAAAGGCCTTGGTTAAGAAAAGACAAAGCTTCCCTTGAGATCAAAAGAAAACAGTGCTTCTCTCACTTCTACTCAACACACTTAAAGCTTTTTTCAGTACAATAAGACAATCAAATAAAATTCTCAACATGTTACCAAAACAAACAAACAAAAACCCAAAAACCAAAAAAAAATTACAATACTATAATGCCTCAACTTTTTGTTTTTGTTTTTCACTTTGCTACATATAGTTAAATCTGCATGTTATTATAAAATTTTTCTTATTTATTTTTGAAGTTTTTCATTGCCACTATATATAAAAACTACTGGTGTTTGTATATTTGCCTCAAATATTCATCCTTTCTAAACCAAACCAAACCAAAACAAAATACCTAATAAACAGAAATTCGAAAATACCTAATAAACAGAAAGTACCTGATAGAAGATTCAATAGTATGAATTTATTAAGAGATTCAAGACCATCATTACCAAATTCAATCTGATTTTATTTATTTGTTTTATTTTTTACTTTTTCTAAAGGATTTTAGAATTTATTTATTTATTTATTTTTATCGATTTAAGTTTTATTGCATTGTGATGGATACATAATTTCAGTTTATCTGAATTTGTTAACATTTAAAAACATATTTTAAGTAAGTAGAACTACATCACATTCTTCTTTCCCTTTTGTACCCCAACTCCTCCCAAAAAAACTCCCCTTCAATACCTACAATACCTTTCTTTTGTTTTTTTTTTTTTT
>NW_022196896.1:137360440-137375307 GCF_008632895.1 Mastomys coucha | reverse complement strand
AAAAAAAAAAAAAAAAAAGAACAATTTTTAGACATTGGAGTTCATTGTTATAAGGCTGTACTTCAATGACCCTCACATCACCAAAGAATTTTACCTCCCTAGTAGCTAAGCTAAGAGTTGATAGTTCTCTGCACCAAAGAATGAATTGTATGCACGATTTTGGGATACAGATTTCCTGCTATGGTCAAAGCTATTTGACTTGAGTGATTGTCTTCATTCTCAGCCCATAGAGAACAGGTTACATTCATATATGAAATGGTGTGTATATTAAGATGGTCTATCCATGAAATCATTCACCAATTGTTTCAATGCACAATGGTTGGTTCTGTTTGGAGGGTTGCACAGACATTAGGTGAGGGTAAGAATCTGTTTCATTGGCTGTGATGATTTTGAAAAGCATTAATCTCAGAGAAAGAGTAACATAAAGTCCTCTTCAAAACTGATACAATAGTTACAAACATCAAGCAAAGCATCCAGTCTCACTCTTTGTTTTCTCTTACAAGCCACCTCCCAAGCTAATTGTCTACATTTCTTTTGGTTGTATAAATAATTTTGAAATATGTAAGCTGTTCTGAAAACCATAGTATAGTGTAAAAACATCAATTCTACTAATAGAGAGACTGAGATAGGAGAAGCATGATTTTAAGACCATTATGACACAGCAAGACACTGTAAGGTTAAAACAAGCATAAAGTGTATACTGATTGTACAATATTGGATTTATTTCTCCAATTACCAAATTAGAGAGACCACTGGATGATAGCCAACAAATTTCTAATTCCTCATATTTTTTGAATTTCAATCAATTAGGATATGTTGGTAATATTAATTTTCATATTGAGAGATATTAAGAAAAAGTAATTGTTACTTCCTGTTACTTTTGTTGTTAGGGTGGAATTATGTTTGTGTGGGTTTGTTGAAAGATTACTTTCTTGCTTCTTCTAGGTTGTAGTTTTGCTCCTTATGTTGGTGTTATCCATCTATTATCCTTTGTAGGGCTGGATTTGTGGAAAGATATTGTGTAAATTTTGTTTTGTCATGGAATATCTTGTTTTCTCCATCTATAATAATTAGGGCTGGGTATAGTAGCCTGGGCTGACATTTGTGTTCTCTTAGGGTCTGTATGACATCTGCCCAGGATCTTCAAGCTTTTATAGTCTCTGGTGAGTAATCTGCCATAATTCTGATAGGCCTGCCTTTATATGTTACTTGTTCTTTTCCCCTTACCGCTTTTAAAGTTCTTTCTTTGTTTAATGCATTTGGTGTTTTGATTATTATGTGTCTGTAGAAATTTATTTTCTAGTCCAGTCTATTTGGAGTTCTGTAGGCTTCTTGTATGTTCATGGGCATGTCTTTAGGTTAGGGAAGTTTTCTTCTATAATTTTGAAGATATTTACTGGCCTTTCAAGTTGGGTGTCTTCACTCTATTCTATATCTATTATCCTTAGGTTTTGTCTTCTCATTGTATCCTGGATTTCCTGGATGTTTTGGATTAGGAGATTTTTTTTTGCATTTTCTTTGACTGTTGTGTCAATATTTTCTATGGTGTCTTCTGCCCCTGAGATTCTCTCTTCTATCTCTTGTATTCTGTTGGTGATGCTGGCATCTATGACTCATGATCTCTTTCCTAGGTTTTCTAATTCCAATGTTGTCTCCCTTTGTGATTTCTTTATTGTTTCTATTTCCATTTTTAGATCCTGGATGGTTTTGTTCATTTCCTTCACCTGTTTGATTGTATTTTCCTGTAGTTTTTTAAGAGATTTTTGTGTTTCCTCTTTAAGGGCTTCTAGCTCTTTACCTATGTTCTCCTGTATTTCTTTGAGGGAGTTATTTATGTCCTTCTTAATGTCCTGTATCATCACCGTGAGAAGTGAATTTAGATCTGAATCTTGCTTTTCCGGTGTGATGGTGTTTCCAGGACTTGCTATAGTGGGAGAACTGGGTTCTGATGATGCCAAGTTACCTTGGTTTCTGTTGCTTATTTTCTTTTTTTTATTATTAGATATTTTCTTTATTTACATGCCAAATAATATCTCCTTTCCCAGTTTCCCCTCTGGAAAACAAACAAACAATCCCTGTCCCTCTTCCCTCCCCCTGCTCACCAACTCACCCTCTTCCCCTTCCTGGCCCTGCCATTCCTCTACACTGCAGCATAGAACCTTCACAGGACCAAGGGCCTCTCCTCCCATTGATGACCAATTAAGCCATCCTCTGCTACATATGCAGCTGGAGCCATGAGTCCCACCGTGTGTACTCTTAGGTTGGTGCTTTAGTCCCTGGAAACTCTGAGGGTACTAGTTTGTGGGCCCATGTACTGGAGGCTTTCCACGGAGATCTCTTGTGGACCCGGTGAAAGAGCTCGAGCGAAGGGAATTGAGCAAAGGCAGGGACAGGAAGTTGGTTCTGCTGCTCGTCTGCCGCTGCAGTTGTTCTCACCTCTGTCTCTGCCATGTCTTCCAGGCTGCTCAGTTGCTCCATGCTGCCCTGCACTGAGTGGTCAACAAGAGCCCAGCTAGCCAGTGAGGAGTGTGGTGCAGCTTCAGGCTGCCTTTCGGGAGAGCAGACCTCTTCTCCAAGTGTTACAGCTCTTAGAACAAAAGGCTCAGATGACAGAGGTGAGCTTTCATGCACTTTTACTTGCCTGTACAGGATTCATATACAGTTTTGGGCATCATTCAGATTTCAGCAGTAGTTATTTCTCATTGGTTTGAGTGGAGAGTCTTTATTTACATGTAAGAGGGCTGACCACTATCACACACCTCTCCTGTCGGGGGTGGGGTGGGGTGGTGGGAGGTTGTGACTGAAACAGGAGCAAGGACCCAGGAGGTGTGGCCGAATTCCTTCTGTCCCTTGCAGGCAGAAATTATATCGCCACTGGGTCTTAGGGGTTTCAGACCTGTTACTAGACTGGGCCCAGGTTGCCTGAACAGACCACTGCCCCACAACTCCCCCCCCCCTTTTTTTTATAAGGGAGAGGAGTCATCAGAATAACTGTCTACTATGTAGGAAACAGTTTGATACTGAACCAAGACCTGATTGGTACTGATTTTTGCAATGCTACTCATCTGCTGCTTTAGAAACTCAATGAGATGGGGTGCCAAGAGAAGCAAGGCTACAATGGCTAGTATGGGGCCAAGGAGGGGAAGAACCCAGGCTACCAAAGGGGTTAGAGTAGGGCGGGGTAGGGGTGTCGGGATTATATCTTTCCAGGCGGGTCCCCCAGAGTTCTTTAAGTGCTTGTGTATCTTTTTCTACCAGCCCAGATTCATTGACATAAAAGCATCATTACTCCCCAGCAAAAAGCAAGTCCCTCCCTGTTCAGCAGTCAGAAATCCAGAGCTCTCCGATTTTGGAGAGCAACTCCTGCTAAGGAGGTTATCTGGCATTGAAGAGACTCAAGGCTGTCTGTAGTCGAAGCCATTGCCTAGTCGAGCTTGTCTTGGAAGTTGCTGGCCAGATGTTGTGTTTGGAAAAGGGCTGTTCCAGCAGTTACTGTTGTACCCAGTGAGACAGCAAAACCTAGTCCAATGAGCAGAGGGATGAACATCTCTCTCTTCTTTCTGTTTTCTCCCCTCTGTAAGGCGAGTTCTTCAGGTCCATAGAGATAAACCTGAGGGACAAATATCACAGGAGTGCAGGAGCCTTGTAAAGGGGGGTTAATACAGGAACCAGTAGTGCCTTTGCACCAGAGGAGGGCAGGAGAGTTAATACATACTGATTTGGTGATGGTGATGTCACAGACACATGCAAGATGGGGTTTTGAGGAGGGCCCTACAAGGCAAAGGGGAGGAGGAGTAGGTCAAAGAGAGGAATGTCCTGTGCTTTCCTCATGGGGAGGATTCCATGGAGGTTGTAAAGGAAAATGTTAATGGGAATGGCTGTTAATAATGGTCAGGAGAGAAAAGCACAGAAAAAGCATTGGGAGGAGTTGGGGTGGTTGTTAAGAAAAAGGTCAGCTGCATATTGGATGTATTGTAACCAAGAGAGGGTAGCTCGCAGCTCCCTCTGAGACTGATTTTCCTGTTGGATAATATTAGCATGGGTATTAGCCTCCTGATTTGGAGGCAGGAACAAGCCCATGGAAGATGTGCAGGCCAGCAGCTGGGTATTTAGCATAGCCATTGGGGTATAGTTTACCCATGACTCCAGTCTGCCAATGTTCATCCCATGGATCGCTAATGGAGAATTGAAAATGAGTGTTAAGGTTGGGGAACATGGTGCTGCCACTGTTGGTGTATTCTATTCTGCACCTCCAGTATCTGCAGTATCTGGAGACATTCGCCTGTGTTTTGGTAAGGAAAACAGAGAAAAGTAGTAGAGATGGAATCTGGGTATAGAGGGATCTCAATCCCGGTTCAACATCCTTCAAGTGGACAGTCTTGGGTCCCTATAACTTTGTTGTGTCCACTGTAGGTTTCCCTAGCATAGAATCTCCAGTGGTAGGTGTTGGGAAGGCTAAGGAGAGGCTGGACAGTAGCAGAGTTAGCATGAAGAATAACAAGAACAGCCAACAGAATAGAGGAGAGGGGGGGCTTGTGGAGGGCACATGGCCTGGGCAGCAGTCGCCAGGTCATGGGTGTCCTTCCAGGAGATCTTGTTGTCCTTCTGGGTGTGGTGTTTCCTCTGCCACCTTCTCTTCTTCTTCTGTCCTTGTCTGCCAATGAAAGGTGGGCCATCTTCTTGGTTGTTGGGGAGGTGTCTGACATTTCTGGCAGGAACCCAGATAGGCTTAGATTGGTCCTGTGGGAAAACACAAGTGAAACCCCTCCCGGTTGTAAGGAGGGGGTCTGGTCCCTTCCAAATTCCATCTTGAAGGTCTCATCATGGTATTAGGATGGAAGGGTTAATTTTGGTGTCTGCCAGAGAGGAAGATAGGAGATTTTTGGAGTTTTTGTAGGTATTAAATATATTTAGGGTAGTCAGAGCCATCATTAATTGTACATTAGGGAGATAGGTGATTGCTTTTTGATTAAGGAGTTGGGTTTTTAGGTTTGATGTGTTCTTTCTATTATTCCTTGGCCCTGGGTGTTGTGGGGGATTCCTGTATGATGGGTAATTTCCCAGTGTGTGCTGAAGGTTTTGAAATGAGAGCTAGTGAAGGCCGGACCATTATCAGTTTTTATCTGTTGAAGAATCCCCACGATGGCAAAGGTGGAGAGTATATGGTGAATCAACCTTTTTGAGTTTTCACCTGTTTGGGCTGTAGCCCTTATAAAATGCGAATATGTATCTACGATGACAAAAACATATTTGTGGCTACCGAATTGGGAAATATGGGTAACATCAATTTGCCATAAGGTATTGGACTTAAGGTCTCAGGGATTGGTGCCCATCATTTGTAAAGCTGGGGTTACGTAATAAGGTATGCACAAGAGGAGCATGTCTTTACTACCCTTTGGAATTGAGCAAGAGGGATGTAGGGGAAGTGGGCATGAAGCCTCTTTATATTTGTGTGTGTGCGTGAATGAAATTGATCTGCTTATTCAGTGGAAGCCATGAACATTCCTGTTGAAGAAGTTTGGTCAGAGAGTGCATTTCCCTTGGATATAAGACCTGGCAGGGGACTGTGAGATCGGACATGCTGGGTGTAAATGGGGGAGTCTCTTTCCTGTAGGAAGGTGGAGACTTGTATAAGGAGAGGGGAAAGTGGGTTGGAATCTAGTTTGATGAAGGATCTTGACAACCAGGGAAGCAAATTGACAGTGTATATATTGCCTGAAAAGAGGTTAAGGGTCCTAGACTTCTTTTAGAGCTAGATAGATGGCATATAATTCTTTATATTGGGGGAGTTATTGTGTAGTTCTTTGAATTGGGTGAAAGGGGGTTCATCCTCATGGAAGTAATATATTATTGCTGCAGCTCCTCTCTTTCCCTCATCAGTAAATATTGAGGGTACTCCTGCTATGGGCTCTTTTGAGAATAGTTTAGGAGTCAGCCATTGCAACAGAGGGAGGGTAGAGTTCCATTTTTCGCCAGGATAATGGTTGTCAATTTGTCCTGGGAATCCTATTAAGCTGATAGCAAAGCAGGAGTGATTTTTGATTAGCCATTGAATGTCAGAGAGGGAAAAGGGGGTGACAAGAATGCTAGGTTCTTTCCCTAGGGTTTGTAGGGCTCTAACCCTGCCATTTTAAATCATGCTAGCAAGTGCATCCACATCATTTAAAATTTGGGGTACACCATCCATCAGGGTGTGGACCCATTCCAGCACCCCCTGAGGTTGGTAAGGGACTCACACAAGTGTAGAGGAGGAGTTAAGGATGAGGAGATGTATAGGTTTTGTTGGGTCAAACCTAGCAAGTGCCATAACTTTTAGGGCTTCATTGACAGAATTTAGAGCTTGAACTGCCTCTGGGGCCAGTGTTCTCGGGGAGGAGGGACTTTTGTCTCTTTTCAGGAGGTTGAAGAGGTGTTGAAGGGTGCTTGTAGGAAGGGGGAGCCAGGGCCAAAGCCAACTGAGGTTGCCCAAAAAGCTCTGGAGGGAGGCAGGAGTTAATTTTTGAGGGAAGGAAAGGATGAGTTTGAGGGGACATATTGAGGTAAGGGAGATCTCTGTTCCTAAAAGTGAGATGGGTGGAATAAGTTGGATTTTGTGAGGGGCTATTTTGAATCCTAGGGCAGATAGGGAAGGTATTAACTGGTCCTTAAGTTGAGAGAGGGAAGCAGAAGAGTCCCCCACACTAAAATGTCATCCATATACTGATAAACATTGAGTCCTTTGTCTAAATAGGATTTTAATGCAGGAGGCTACAGCCTCCTGACAAATGGTTGGACTGTTAGCCATTCCCTGCAGGAGAACAGACCATTTATATCGTGAGGCTGGGCCAGAGATGTTAATAGGGGGTACTGAGAATTCAAATCATTCGTAGTCTTGGGAGTGGAGAGGGATGGAAAAATAACAGTCTTTTATGTCTATTGCTAACAGGAAACATTAGCAGGAATGGTTGAAATGTGGGTTAGCCCTCTTTGTGGGGAGCCCCAGATTCACATGGTTTTGTTAATTGCCCTTAGATCTTGTAATAATCTCCATCCCCCTGAACTCTTTTTTTTATAGCAAACACAGAGGTATTCCATGGACTGCTGGAGAGGTGGAGATGTAGCAACAGCTGTTCTTCTACCAGCTGTGTGAGGGTTATAAGCTTCTCCCTTGCTAGAGGCCACTGTGGAACCCAGATGGCTTCATCAGAAAGCCAATCAAGGCAGGGAGTACTAAATCTGACTGTGGCCCCTAGAATTGGGAGTGATTTGGAGGGGGGGTTGGGGTCTCCTTGGGTATTATCTTTATAGGTAATGTCCTCTATTTTAATGTGGTCTCTTTCTGTTTGGGTGGTAAGAACCACCTCTAAGGCTTGTAAAATATCTCTCCCTAGAAGATTGGTGGCTTCTTGAGTCACCAGGGGCATATAAGGCCAGTATCCCCATCTGGGTCTTCCCACTTGTAAGCCTGTTTAGTGATGAATGCGTGAGAGGTACCCCCTATGCCTAAGGGGCCCAGGGATCAGTTGCCAGTCATGTGGGATCTCTTGCTGCCTTAAAATTGTCCTGTCTGCTCCAGTATTAATAAGGGACTTGGATGGTTTATTGTCTATTTTAATGGTTAATTTTGGATGGGAGCCTTCTGAAATGCTGGATACCCATAAGGCTTCTATGGAAGCAGTTGTACCTCTTACTGTGGAGGCTGAGTGCTGCCCCATCTGTAGTTTGAAGGTTTCAGCAGCTTACCATCCTCATCAGATATAACAGTACAGTGTTTCCTTCAGGGGAAACCTTTTCTGCAGCAGAGGCAGATTGTCAGGTGGATTAGAATCTGCTATGGGCAGAGAGTTTTGGGGGTCATTCAGATTTCGACAGTAGTATTTCTCATTGGTTTGGGCTGAGAGTCTTTATTTGCATATAAGAGGGCTTGCCACATATCACACACCTCTCCTACAGGAGGCTGTGGGAGGTTGTGACTGAAACAGAAGCCAGGGACCCAGGAAGCATGGCTAAACTCCTTCTGTCCCTTGCAGGCAGAAACTATTACCCACCAGGTCTCTGGGGTTCCAGATCTGTTACTCAACTAGGACCAAGTTACCTGAAGAGACCACTGCCCCACACTAGTTAGTTCATATTGTTGTTCGTCCTAAGGGGCTACACACCCTTTATCTCCTAGGGTCCTTTCTCTAGATCCTTCATTGGGGACCCTGTACTCAGTTCAATGGATGGCTGTGAGCTTCTACTTCTGTATTAGTCAGGCACTATCAGAGCCTCTCATGAGACAGCTATATCAGGCTCCTGTCAGCCAGCACCTGCTGACATCCACAAGAGTGTCTGGGTTTGATGATTGAATATGGAAAGGATTCCCAGGTAGACCAGTCTCTGGATTGTCCTTCCTTCAGTCTTTGCTCCATAGTTTGTCTCTGCAACTCCTTCCATGGCTATTTTGTTCCCCCTTCTAAGAAGGATCAAAGTATGCACACTTTGGTCTTCTTTCTTCTTGAGTTTCTTGTGGTTTGGGGATTATGTTTGGGGTATTCCAAGCTTCTGGACTAATATCCAGTTATCAGTGAATGCATACCATGTGTGTTCTTTTGTGATTGGGTTACCTCACTCAGGATGATATTCTCCAGATCCATCCATTTCCATAAGAACTTTATAAATTCATTGTTTTTAATAGTTGAAGAGTACTCTATTGTGTAAATGTACCATATTTTCTGTATCCATTCCTCTGTTGAGGGACATCTGGGTTATTTCCAGGCAGGATCCTTTCTAATCTCCTTCTACAACTAGGAGGGAAAGTAGATCCACAACACTCTGTGCACCTTTCCCTCATCAGAGAGCTTGTCTCCAAGGAGTGCTCTGACCTCAGGACTCAGGAGGGACAGCTGACCCACAGCCCTCTGCACTTGGGTCTGGAGTTGATTTTCCAGACTTGCTGACACAGACTTACAGACCCAGAGGAAGAACAAGCTCCAGCCAGAGAAAGCAAGAAAATCTAACACCAGAGATCAACAGATGGCAAAAGGAAAACACAAGAAACTTACCAAAAGAAACTAAGATTCTTGGCATCATCAGAACCTAGTACTACTACCACAGCAAGTCCAGGATACCCTAAAACACCAGAAAAGCAAAATTTGGATCTAAAATCATATCTCATGATGGTGATAGAGGAATTTAAGAAGCCATATAATTCCCTTAAAGAAATACAGGAGAACAGATAAACAGGTCTAAGCCTTGAGAAAGGAAACACAAAAATCCTTTAAAGATTACAGGAAAGCACAACCAAACAGGTGAAGGAATTAAATAAAACCATCCAGGACCTAAAAATGGGAGTAGAAACAATTAAGAAATCAAAAAGAGAGACAACTCTGGAGATAGAAAACCTAGGAAAGAAGTCAGGAGCCATAGATGCATGCGTCACCAACAGAATACAAGAGATAGAAGAGAGAATTTCAGGGGGAGAAGATACCATAGAAAACATTGCCACAGCAGTCAAAGTAAATGCAAAATGCAAAAAGTTCGTAACCCAAAACACCCAGGAAATCCAGGACACAATGAGAAGAAACAAACCAAAGGATAATAGGTATAGAAGAGAGTGAAGACTTCCAACTTCAAGGGCCAGAAAATATCTTCAACAAAATTATAGAAGAAAACTTCCCTAACCTAAAAAAGATGTCCATGAACATACAAGAAGCCTACAGAACTACAAATAGTTTGGACCAGAAAAGAAATTCCTCCTGCCACATAATAGTCAAAACACCAAATGTAGAAAACAAGAAAGGATATTAAAAGCAGTAAGGGAAAAAGGTCAAGTAACATATAAAGGCAGACCTTTCAGAATTACACCTGACTTCAAGCCAGAGACTATGAAAGCTAGAAGATCCTGGGCTGATGTCATACAGACCCTAAGAGAACACAAATGCCAGCCCAGGCTACTATACCCAGAAAAACTCTCAATTACCATAGATAGAGAAATCAAAGTTTTTCATGACAAAACCAAATTTATACAATATCTTTCCACAAGTCCAGCCCTTCAAGGGATAATAAATGGAAAACTCCAACACAAGGAGGGAAACTACATCCTAGAAAAAGCAAGAAAGTAATCTTGCTACAAAACTAAAAGAAGATAGCCACATGAACAGAATTCCAACTCTAACAACAAAAATAACAGGAAGCAACAATTACTTTTCCTTAATATCTATTAATATCAATGGACTCATTTCCCCAATAAAAAGTCATAGACCATTAGACTGGTTATGTAAACAGGACCCAACACTTTCCTGCATACAGGAAACCTACCTCAGTGACAAAGACAGTCAGTACCTCAGAATAAAAGGGTAAAAAACAATTTTCTAAGCAAATGGTCCCAAGAAACAAACTGAAGCAGCCATTCTAACATTGAATAAAATTGACTTTCAACCTAAAGTGATTAAAAAAGATAAGGAGGGATACTTCATACTCATCAAAGTTTAGATCTACCAAGATTAACTCTCAATTATGGATCTCTACATTCCAAATGGAAGGGCAGCTACACATTGCACCCCACACAATAATAGTGGGAGACTTCAACACCCCACTCTCTGCAGTGGATAGATCATGGAAACAAACAAAACAAAGACACAGTGAGGCTAATGGAAGTTATGAAACAGATGGATTTAACAGATATCTTTAGAACATCTTATCCTAAAATAAAAGGATATACCTTCTTCTCAGCACATCATGTTATCTTCTCCAAAATTGACCATATATTTGGTCACAAATCAGGCCTCAAGAGATACAAGAAGATTGAATTTTTTTTAAAACTTTTATTGCATTATGATGAGAAAAGTTACATGCTTTAAATTTATCTGAATTTGTTAACATTTAAAAAACATATTTTAATTAAATAGAATTGAATCACATTCTTGTTTCCCTTTTGTACCACCGCTCCTCACAGAGACCCCTCCTTCAATACCTACAATATCTTTTTTTGTCATATTCCTTAAAATTTATAAAATATTACAACAATAAAAATAAGTATTATACAAGTTGTTTGATATAAAACAACAATCAATTTAACAGTCTTATGTAGAAGTTCGTCTACAGCAATAGTGAAAATACATTTTTCTCGATATAAATTTTAAATAACTCCAAACATCTTAACTGTATACTTAAAAATAATACATCACTACTAGCATTTTCTTAAATGAACATGAATATATAAAGTCTTTTTGTTTGATTTGTATTTAGTAGAGTTTAAAATCTTGGCTCTTACTGTGGTACAAGCCCAAAATAAGAACAATTTTTGGACATTGGGTTTCATTGTAATAAGGCTGTATTTCAATGGCCCTCACATCACCAAAGGATTTTACCTCCATCGTAGCTAAGCTGAGAGTTGATAGTTCTGCTGCACCAAGAAATGAATTATAGGTTCGATTTTTGGATACAGACTTCCTGCTATGGTCAAAGCTATTTGACTTGAGTGAGTGACTTCATTCTCAGCCCACAGAGAACAGGTTACATTCATTTAAGAAATGGTGTAGGTATTAAGATGGTCTACCCATAAAGTCATTCACCAACTTTTCAATGAACAATAGTTCTGCTTGGAGGGTGGCACAGACATTAGGTGAGTATAAGAATTTGGTTCATTACCTGTGATGATTTGGAAAAGCATTCATCTCAGAGAAAGAATAACTTATATAGTCCTCTTCTTCAAACTTGATACAAGATTTACAAATGTCAAGCAAAGCGTTCAGTCTCATTTTGTTGTTCTCTTACAAGCCACCTCCTTAGTTAATCATCTATTTTTCTTTTGGGTATATAAATACTTTTGAAATATGTAAGGTGTTCTGAAACCATAGTATAGTGTAAAAACATGAAATAAACAATACTACTAATAGAGAGGATGAGTTAGGAGAAGCCATATGTCAAGACCCTTATGTTGTACACAGCCAGACACTGTCACAAACATACAAGCTGACAGTGTATATAGATTGTACAATGTTGGACCTATTTCTCCAATTACCAAATTAGAGAGACCATTGGATGACAATCAACAAATTTCCAATTCCTCATATTATTGGATTTCAAAGGATTAGAATATGTTGGTAATATTAATTTTCAAATTAATATATTAAGAAAAAGTAATTGTCACTTCCTGTTACTTTTGTTGTAAAAGGTGGAATTAGGTTTGTGTGGATTTGATGAAAAATTACCTTCTTGCTTCTTCTAAGGTGTAGTTTTGCTCCTTTTATTGATGTTTTCCATCTATTATCCTTTGTAAGGCTGGATTTGTGAAAAGATATTGTGTAAATTTTGTCTTGTCATAGAATATCTTGTTTTCTCCATCTATGGTAGTTGAGAGTTTTGCTGGGTATAGTAGCTTGGGCTGGCATTGTGTTCTTATAGGGTCTGTATGACATCTGCTCAGGATCTTCTAGCTTTCATAGTCTCTTGTGAGAAATCTGCTGTAATTCTGATAGGCCTACCTTTATATGTTACTTGCCTTTTTTCCCTTACTGATTTTAAAATTCTTTCTTTGTTTAGTGCATTTGGTGTTTTGATTATAATGTGATGGGAGGAATTTCTTTTCTGGTCCAGTCTATTTGGAGTTCTGTAGGCTTCTTGTATGTTCATGGGCAATCTCTTTCTTTAGGTTAAGGAAGTTTTCTTCTATAATTTTGTTGAAGATATTTACTGGCCCATTCCATTGGGAGTCTTCACTCTCTTCTATACCTATTATCCTTAGGTTTGGTCTTCTCATTGCGTCCTGGATTTCCTGGATGTTTTGGGTTAGGAGCTTTTTGCTTTTTGCATTTTCTTTGAACTGTTGTGTCAATGTTTTCTAAGGTGTCTTCTGCCCCTGAGATTCTCTCTTCTATCTCTTGCATTCTGTTGGTGATGCTTGCACCTATGGTTCCTAATTTCTTTTCTAGGGTTTGTATCTCCAGGGTTGTCTCTCTTTCTGATTTCTTTATTGTTTCTATTTCCATTTTTTTGGCTCTGGATGGTTTTGCTCATTTCCTTCACCTGTTTGATTGTGTTTTCCTGTAATTCTTTAAGGGATTTTTGTGTTTCCTCTTTAAGAGCTTCTAGCTCTTTACTTGTGTTCTGTATTTCTTTGAGGGTGCTATTTATGTCTTTCTTAAGGTCCTGTATCATCATCATGATAAGTGATTTTAGATCTGAATCTTGCTTTTCCGGTGTGATGGTGTGTCCAGGACTTGCTATGGTGGTAGAATTGGGTTCTGATGATGGCAAGTGACCCTGGTTTGTGTTGTTTATTTTCTTATCCTTGCCCCACACCATTTGGTTGACTCCAGTGCTACCTGCCCTTGCTAAATCTGACTGGAGCCTGTCCTTCCTGTGATCCTGGTTGTGTCACACAACTCCTTAGAGTCAAGCTGTCTCTGTGATCCTGTGATTCTGGGATCCTGTGATGTTGGGCTTGTTAAATCACCTGGGAGTGGGGCTTTCTCTGTGTGTTGTGGGACTGGCTGCAGAGCTTGCACCCAAGGTCTACTCTGGACCCCAGCCCAGACAGACTGGAAGGAACCGGAGTCACTAGGCTGGTGGAGTTCTTGTGTGCCTGGTCCTGCTGGTCCCAGTTACTCCCAGTGTTGGGACAGATGTTGGTTCCTGCTCACCTCTGACCCTGGGTGTGTCAGAATGCATAGGAGTGGAGCTTTCGAGCTTAAACCCAAGGTCTGCTCTGGCCCCCAGCCCAGACAAACTGGAAGGAACCTGAATCACTGGGGTGGTGGAGTTCCTGTGTGCCTAGTTCCGATGGTCCCAGTTACTCCCAGTGTTGGGACAGATGTTGGTTCATGCTCACCACTGCTCCTGGGCTGTCGCGACCACCCTCGACCTGCAAGAATGACGCAACACACTCTCGGGCTCTTCTCCAGCAGTTTATTCAGGAACCTTGAAGAATCTTCTGACTGACTCCGAGGAAAGCCAACCCACAGGTTAAATACTGTATGGTCAGCCACCCAGGTAAAGCCACGTGGTGCTATCCAACAGGCCCACATAGCGGAAGCAAGCCAGTTGACTCAGCCCATAACCAAATAAGGAGTTGTTTACTTCAAGAGTGCTCGCCATCAGACTGGCGGGGGGCTGCGGCCAGCGCCATCTTTGAGGTGTGGTGCTTCGCAGCTCTCCACACTGGGCTTGTCAGAATGCCTGGGAGTGGAGCTTCACCATGGACTGAGGCTGCTCCTTAATAACAACATAAACAATAGAAAGCCCACATACATTTGGAGGCTTAACAATACTCTCCTCAATGATAACTTGGTCAAGGAAGAAATAAAGAAAGAAATTACAGACTTTCTAGTGTTTAATGAAAATGAAACCACAACATATCTAAACTTATGGGACACAATGAAAGTAGTCCTAAGAGGAAAACTCATAGCTTTAAGTGCCTGCAAAAAGAAACTAGAGAGCGCATATACCAGCAATTTGACAGCACATCTGAAAGCGCTAGAACAAAAAGAAGCAAATTCATCCAAGAGGAGTCAAAGGCAGGAAATAATCAAACTCAGGGCTGAAATCAACCAAATGGAAGCAAAAAGAACTATACAAAGAATCAACCAAACCAGGAGCTGGTTCTTTGAGAAAATCAACAAAATAGACAAACACTTAGCCAGACTAACTAGAGGGCTTGGAGACAGTATCCTAGTTAACAAGATCAGAAATGAAAAGGGAGACATAACAATAGAAACTGAGGAAATCTAAAAAATCATGAGATCTTACTACAAAAGCCTATACTCAACAAAACTGGAAAACCTGGATGAAATGGACAATTTTCTAGACAGATACTAGGTACCAAAATTAAATCAAGATCACATAAATGATCTAAACAGTCCCTTAACTGCTAATGAAAGAGAAATAGTCATTAATAGTCTCCCAAC
>NW_022196896.1:137353479-137360430 GCF_008632895.1 Mastomys coucha | reverse complement strand
CCCAGAACCAGATTGGTTTAGTGCAGAGTTTTATCAGACATTCAAAGGCAATATTCCTCAAATCTATTGGTATCCTAATACCAATATTCCTCAAACTATTCCACAAAATAGCAACAGAATGTACTCTACCCAGTTAGTTCTATGAAGCCACAATTAGTCTGATACCTAAACCACATATAGACCTAACAAAGAAAAAAAACTTCAGAAAATTTCCCTTATGAATATCAATGCAAAAATACTCAATAAATTATTTCAAACTGATTCCAAGAACACATCAAAACAATCATCCATCATGATTAAGTGGGCTTCATCCCAGGGATGCATGGATGATTCAATATATGGAAATCCATCATCGTAATTCACTATATAAATAAACTAAAAAAAAAAACAAACCTATATGATCATCTCATTATATGCTGAGAAAGCATTTGACAAAATCCAACATCCCTTCATGATAAAAGTCTTGGAAAGATCAGGAATTCAGGCCCATATATAAACATAGTAAAAGCAATATAACAGCAAACCAATAGCCAACATCAAATTAAATGGAGAGAAACTTGAAGCAATCCCACTAAAATCAGGGACTACACAAGGCTTCCCACTCTCTCCCTACTTATTCAATAGTGTATTTGAAATCCTAGCCATAGCAATTGGACAAGAAAAGGAGATGAGAGGGATCCACATTGGAAAGGAAGAAGTCAAATTATCACTATTGCTGATGATATGATAGTATACTTAAGTGGCCCCAAAAATTCCACCATAGAGCTCCTAAACCTGATAAACAACTTCAACAAAGTAGCTGGATATACAATTAACTCAAGCATATCAGTGGCCTTCCTCTACACAAAGGATAAACAGGCTTTGAAAGAAATTAAGGAAACAACACCCTTCACAATAGTCACAAATAATATAAAATAACTTGGTGTGACTCTAACTAAGCAAGTAAAAGATGTTTGATAAGAATTTCAAGTCTCTGAAGAAGGAAATTGAAGATCTCAGAAGATGGAAAGATCTCCTATGCTCATGGATTGGTAGGATTAATAGAGTAAAAATAACCATCTTGCTGAAAGCAATCTACAGATTCAATGCAATCCCCATCAAAGTTCTAACTCAATTCTTCACAGACTTAGAAAGAGTAATTTGCAAATCCATCAGGAATAACAAAAAACCAGGATATCAAAAACTATTCTCAACAATAAAAGAACCTCTGATGGAAGCACCATCCCCGACTTTATGCTGTACTATAGAGCAATTGTGATAAAACCTGCATGGTATTGATACAGTGACAGGAAGGTAGATCAATGGAATAAAATTGAAGACCCAGAAATGAACCCACACACCTATGGTCACTTGATCTTTAACAAAGGAGCTAAAACCATCCAGTGGAAAAAAGACATTATTTTCAACAAATGGTGCTGGCTAAACTGGTGGTTAGCATGTAGAAGAATGCAAATTGATCCATTCCTGTCTCCTTGTACAAAGCTCAACTTCAAGTGAATCAAGGACCTCCACATAAAACCAGGGACACAGAAACTAATAGAAAAGAAAGTGGGGAAGGGCCTTGAGCTCATGGGCACAAGGGAAAATTCCCCGAACAGAACAATAGCTTATGCTCTAAGATCAAGAATTGACAGGCTGGCAAGATGACTCAGTGGATAAGAGCACTGACTGCTCTTCTGAAGGTCCTGATTTCAAATCCCAGCAACCACATAGTGGCTCACAACCACTCATAATGAGATCCGACACCCTCTTCTGGCACATCCGAAGATAGTTACAGTGTTCTTATATATAGTAATAAATAAATCTTTAAAATTTATTTATCTCAACCATCAACCAAGGACTGCTCATGGTGGGTCTGATTGTTCTGGCAGCATGTATATAGTAGAGGATTGCAAATTTGATCATCAATAGGAGGAGAGGACCTCGGCCCTATGAAGGTTCTGTGCCCCAGTGTAGGGGAATGCCAGGGCCAAAAAGTGGGAGAGGGTGCGGTGGCAGGAATGGGGAGGGGGGAGGCAGCAGGGGTTTGTTCTTGTTGTTTTTGTTTGTTTGTTTGTTTTGCAGAAGGGAAACTGGGAAAGGAGAAATTTACATGTAAATAAAGAAAATATCTAAAAAAAAATTTTAAATCTCAAAAAAAAAAAAAACTGACAAATGGGACTCATAAAATTACAAAGCTTCTGTAAGGCAAAAGACACTGTCAATAGGTAAAATGACAACCAACAAATTAGGAAAAGATCTTTACCAATCCTATATCTGTTAGAGGGCTGATATCCAATATATACAAAGAACTTGAGAAGTTAGACTCCAGAAAACCAAATAACCCTATTAAAAATGGGGTACAGAGCTAAACAAAGAATTCTCAACTGAGGAATACTGAATAGTTGAGAAGTATATAAAGAAATGTTCCACATCCTTAGTCATCAGGGAAATGAAAATCAAAACAACCCTGAGATTCTCCCTCACACCAGTCAGAATGGCTAGGATAAAAATCTCAGGGGGTAGCAGATGCTGGTGAGATTGTGGAGAAAGAGGAACACTCCTTCATTACTGGTGGGATTGCATACTGGTACAACCACTCTGGAATTCAGTTTGGCAGTTCCTCCAGAAATTGGACATAGTACTACCAGAAGACCCAGGTATACCACTCCTGGGCATATACCCAGAACATCTCTAACATGTCATAAGGACACATGTTCAACTATGTTCATAGCAGCCTCATTTATAATAGCCAGAAACTGGAAACAACCCAGATGTCCCTCAACAGAGGAATGGCTACAGAAAATGTGGTACATCTATACAGTGGAGTACTCCTTCACTATTAAAAACAATGAATTTATGAAAATCTTAGGGAAATGGATGGATCTGGAGAATATCATCCTGACTGAGGTAACCAATCACAAAAGAACACACATGGTATGCACTCACTGATAAGTGGATATTAGCCCAGAAGCTTGGAATACCCCAAACATAATCCACAAACCACAAGAAACTCAAGAAGAAAGAAGACCAAAGGGTGGATACTTTGTTCCTTCTTAAAAGGAGGAACAAATACCCATCGAAGGAGTTGCAGAGACAACCTATGGAGCAGAGACTGAAGGGAGAACAATCCAGAGACTGCTCCACCTGGGAATCCTTTCCATATTCAGTCGTCAAATCCAGACCCCATTGTGCATGCTGCAAGTGCTGCCTGACAGTAGCCCAATATAGCTGTCTCCTGAGAGGCTCTGACAGTACCTGACAATACAGAAGTAGAGGCTCACAGCTATCCATTGGACCAAACACAGGCTTCCCAATGAAGGAGCTAGAGAAAGGACCCAAGGAGTTAAAGGATTTTCAGCCCCTTAGCACGATCAACAATATGAACTATCTAGTACCCCTGATCTCCCAGGGACTAAACCACCAACCAAAGAGTACACTTGGTAGGACTTATGGCTCCAGCAGCATATGTATAGCAGGGGGTTGTCTGATCAGACATCAATGGGAGGAGAGGACCTTGGTCCTGTGAAGTTTCTATGCCCCAGTGTAGGGGAGTGCCAGTTCCAGGAAGCAGGAGAGAGTGGATTGGAGATCAGGGGCATGTTGGAGGGAACAGGATTTTATTTATTTATTTATTTATTTATTTATTTATTTATCTATCTATTTATTTTTCCTTCTTTTTGGAGGGGAAGCCAGGAAAGGATGCCATGCATGTAGTGTTCCGCCCGTGGATCCTACACTGTAGTGGATTGACCTGGACTGAAGATGAACTGGACCTGTGAAAATAAGCAGGTAGGGAACAAAGAGAGACTGACACCAAGAAGATGTATCAAGGTGTACTTTACTTGAGGGGAAATGAGTTTATATAGCAGACAGCAAAAATGAAAGCACAACATTCAAGCTTTTAACATAAACATGAGACCGGATGAAGGGACGCTGGTAGTCTGTTTAGCCAGTGAGGACTTCAAATGCAGTTCCGACAGAAGTGAGCTGATTGTCAGTCTTTGATCTCAGGAGCTGCAGTCAGCGTTTGGCACCACAGGTGGGTGGCCTCAGCCCCAGGCCTGTCACAGCATTCTTTAGCTTTCGTAACAGCATCCGAGCAGAGGGGAGGGAGTCCACACCCACTCATCTACTCCAGTAAAGTCTGTGTGTCAGGCTTGAAAGCCTGATCATGGACCTGAGGGATGTAACTTCAAAGGGAGCTACCCAAGCCTCCTCGGTATTCGTTTCTTGGCATCTCCTAACTCAGATGTGTTCCAGACTGGTCTCTTCAAAATTCTGTGAAGAGTTTTGTGTGTGTGGTTTTTTTTGTTCAGGCATATAGGTGCTCTAAGAAATGTTTTGTAAATAGCTAAAACTGAGATTGAATATTGTTTCTTGGCCCCCACAGAGTTTGAATGATCCTAATTGATTTCCTAGCTGTTATTTGCTTGGAATTCCCACAAGGAAGCTGCCTTATCAGACAGGGTGTCTCCAGAGTCACAGAGGTAGAAATCAGACACTATTGTTATCTGTAAACATAGTTAGAAGAGCAGTAACATACAAGGCAGAATTGCTTTACAAACTAGAAAGTAGTTGAAAAGCTTCCTGAACTAATGTTTGTGTTACAAGCCAAACCAATCTTAGGAGCTGCTAGAATGGGACCTCCTGGTGCTTACCTGCTTCAGATGAAGAGAATTTGCTTAGGGCTGCCAAGATAGCCCAGCAGAGAAGAGCACTATTGCTCTTCTGAAGGAATCATTTACACCTGACATTTGCCCTGTTTTTGTATACTGTATAAGCCTGATTTTTACTTTGTGCAAATTCACTCAGATTCTGCACTCCCTCTTGTTGTTTCTGTTTGTCATTTCTTCACCAAGGCCTTGTGGACCTGACTAGGACTCTGTTCCCCCTCATGTTAAGGGAGGCCCAGACTGGCCAGCCTGTGGCAAAAGGAGATATCATTTGATGTGTAAATAAATAAAATATCTAATAAAATAATAAAAATATATCTTTTAAAATTTCCAACAACACAGACTGTTGGTGACTTGGGGTAGATACATTTTTGTTATTTACTAGCAGGAATGCAAAAATGGTATTTCCATTTTGTAAATCAGTTCAAGAGTCTATTAAAAATGAGATTTAGCCTTAACATAAACCTAAAAAATCTACCTTATGTATTTACCTAAGATAAATAACAGAAATATATGACTATGTATAGGTTCATTATACCTGATAGCTCCAAGATGAAAGACACTGAATTTCTTTTTGGTTGTTGAGTTGTTTTATTAACTATTTTATTTACTTACTCCCCAAATGTTGTCCACCTGGTACCCCCTGCAGAATTCTTCCCCTGATACCTTTTCCCCTTCACCTCTGAGAAGGTGCCCCTAACCAACATCCCTACTCCCGGGGCATCAAGTCAACAGGATTAGGCATATACTCTCCTACTGTGGCCAACAATGCAGTCTTCTGCTATATATGTGCCTGGGACCTTGGATGCTCTCTGTCTGGTAGCTTCACTCAAAATGTATGTATTATGCAACAGTCTATGTTGGCATCTCAGCCAATCTATATAACCAGGATCCATTGATGGAAAGAAAGCCCAAGATTCTAGGATGATGGAAGCTGCAACACCATGGAAAATGTTTACAGCTATGGTCCCTTATTCTTTTTCTTGGCCCTAGATTATATGATTCATAAAAATACAAGTATAAAGGAAGTATGTAAAACTTCCTACTCTTTCTCTCCATATTGGCAATAATAATAGCACTAGTGGGTAATTCATCCTTCTATATACTCCTATAAGCATGTCAAGAATGCAGGATCAGTAGTCCACATAAAGTTTTCATTTAATTCACCACTCTAAGGCTTTTAAAAAGCCAAATAGGTTCTACTCTATTGTATGTAGTACCTTATTATAAACATAGCTAGGGAATAATATAATTACAGGGTTAGATGTCATATTTTTGCTAAGGCAGATCAATATAGCTTCAGTAACATGGAATGTGGCCAGAGACATCAAAAGTTCTTTTCAATTCTTTAGCAGAAAAACTTAAATAGCTTGAGGTCCTCCCTTTATTGTTTCTCTATAATATACTTTACATCTGGCATTATGTATGCAAAAGCAAATAACTCATGGATGAAGAGGTTATACCAGTACAGAAGGATAATTAGTCTTGATTTATAAGGAAGTGAGCCTGTTGTAATTAACAGGAAATAGCACTGGGTGATCTCTTTAAATTACCTTGGCTCAGTTTGATGTTATTTGGACAAGTACACATGTCATGAATAGGGCATGGTGAGCATGAGGCTTAAATCTCTTTGGTTAAAGATTTAAATAAACAGATGTGCTAAACATAAGGCAGGATGTTTCTAAAAAAGGCTGTTTAGGTAGAAACTAATGACTGTGAATTTTGACATTGAGACCATAACTAGATTTGTATTACTGTGACAAAATACCTGAGAATAAGATTTATTTTGGATATTAGCCCTCTATCAGATATAGGGTTGGTAAAGATCTTTTCCCAATTTGTTGGTTGCCGTTTTGTCCTATTGACAGTGTCTTTTGCCTTACAGAAGCTTTGCAACTTTATGAGGTCCAATTTGTCAATTCTTGATCTTAGAGCATAAGCTATTGGCGCCCTCTTCATGAAGTTTTCACCTGTGCCTATTTGCTCGAGGTTCTTGCCTACTTTCTCTTCCATTAGTTTCAATGTATCTGCTTTGATGTGGAGGTCCCTGATCTACTTGGACTTGAGCTTTGTACAAGGGGAAAGAAATGGATCAATTTACATTTTTCGACATGTTAACCTCCAGTTGAGCCAGCACCATCTGTTGAAAATGCTGTCTTTTTTCCACTGGATGGTTTTAGTTCCTTTGTCAAAGATTAAGTGACCATAGGTGCGAGGGTTCAATTCTATGTCTTCAATTCTGTTCCATTGATCAACCTGCCTGTCACTGTACCAATACCATGCAGTTTTTATCACA
>NW_022196896.1:137346536-137352406 GCF_008632895.1 Mastomys coucha | reverse complement strand
TGGAGGGGAAACTGGGAATGGAGAAATTTACATGTAAATAAAGAAAATATCTAATAAAAAAAAGATTTATTTTTATACAATGTTCAAGAGACTTCAGTCATGGTCACTTGACTTTACCAATCTGGATCTGTGGTGAAGCATGTCAAAACTATTCATCTCATGATAGTTGAGAAGAAAATAGAAGAAAAAGATGAGGAGGGAGGGAGACAAGGAGAAAGGAAGAAAGGAAGGGGGAGCAAGACAAGAATGGAAGAAGAAAATGCAGGAAGGAGAGAGAGAGGTAGGTAGGTAGAGGAAGATAGAAGCCATTATAAGGAGGAGGGAGAAACTGAAAAGAGGACAAAGACAAAGTATCTCCTTTAAAGGTACACTCTCCATAACGACCTCTTCCAACCAGTGGGCTCCACTTTCTAAAGTTTTTATCAACTCTCAATATTATCAGGAGCTTCAACCCATAAGCTTATGGAGGAATTTTCAGATCTAATATTGTTGGGTCCCTCCCTCCTGCCTCAACTCAGAGACATCAGAGCTTACAACTGGAGACTGTCAGCTCATGCCTGCTGTGCCTAAAACAAAGGCCCACTACACTGAGTTCCACCTTTGAGGATTCAGGAGGAAGGGATGCCTGGTGGCTGACACCTCCACTGACTGAGGACATTGTTGAATGTAAACAAACTGACTGCCTGAGGATATCCACTGTTGACCTCCGCCCCCACCGGGGGCAGCGCTTCCAACCTCTCTCAGGGCATCACCAAGACCTAAGGGACACCCTGAGCCACCACCTTCAAGAGCAGCAAGCCCAGCAGTCTAGCTTCCCCTGGACTTCCCCTTGACTCTGTTCTGACTCTTTCCTGACTTCTCCCACATTGTTTATGTTATGCAAATGTCATTGTAACCTAGAGATCCAGTTTTGCTTTCTTGTGTACGTATAAATGCTGAACCCCAAAAGTAAAAGTTGCAAGCCTTGATTGGGACTCAACTTGGCTTCGTGTCCTTTTGTTCTTCAACTCTGTGTTTCAGGTCCTTTTCTTTCTTCAACTGAGAGAGAACCCAGTTCGAGAAACTGCGGGACAGTTTCATAATATGTAACAGACTGACTGCAGCAGAGGTGGTAATATTTTATTTCATTAAGTTTCCTATCCAGAATCCAAAAAAAACTTATCAGGGGACAAACATATTGTAAAATTCATGTCAATCACTTTTCATAAGAGATACTCTATCAGATGCCTGGGTACTTGGTTAACTTGGCTGTTAGTAGCCTACATTTTAATTCCTTTTAGAAATTTCTTGCCCCCAAAAAGTTACCTTGACCCTCTTCAGTTGTTCCCAAGGTGCAGCTTACAGCTAGTGACTGCTCAATTTTATAGTTACAATGGGATTCCTAATCTCAATTTGGTGCATTTTAGATATCCCATCTAAGATCCAGGTTTCCCCTTGGGATTGCCTGAAGCCTCTTACAGCTGCTTCTGAAAGACCCTCTGAAGGGACCCTCACTCAAGTCCCAGAAGACATGCACCCAGTGAAACACGAGAGGCCACCTTGATGCAAAGTGCACGAGGTTTTTATTCGGAGTGCTCCGGGCAGACCCCCAATCTCATGCAGGAGACAAGGAATCTCGTGGAGGCTAAGGTGTTAGGGGTTTATATAGGAAAAAAGGTCTGAGGGAACAAAGGAATCAGGGAGGCTATACATGATTGGTTATTTTAAATGTAGTTTGTGCAGATTAGAGTTGAAAATTCCAAAAAAAGGGAGTGAAAAAGGAGTGCTATTCAAGGTTTCTAGTTGACCTTTAGCTAATACCTAAGGGGACCAGATGGCTCATTATTCAATGTCTGCCCAGATGTGTCCCAGGAGCCTAGGCTCCAGACATGCCCTATCTCCATGTTTTATGTCTTCCTGACCTGGGCTATGGGCATATCCTTGCATTTTTGCCCTATCTTCGTGGTTTTATGTCTCCCTGACCTTTCAGTCCCCTAACAGCTTGTTCGTCTTCATTTTGATCTGTTTTCACAGGCCTGGCCCCTGTGGTTTTCAGTAATCCTTTCCTTAGCTAACACCGGTCTCAAATTTAACTCTTTCAATCCCAGGCTTATGTGGGCAAGTTCGTGCTGATTTTTTTCTTTTCATTCCCCCCTTCTCTTTTCCATAGTTCTAATCATAGAACTATATGTCTGTCTCAATTTCTTCATCTTGAGGCAAGGTATTATATTGATGGCATAATACCATAAGTTGCACAGCCCCAATCCTCTCTTTTATGAAAACTCTAAGCTTATTAAGAATGCAAGGACCAATGGTAAGCAATAACAAAAGTATGATTAGCAGCCCTGTGAGTGCAGAGATCAGAGATGTTAACCAGGGGGATGAGTTAAACCAAGTTTCAAACCAACTCTTGCCTTGGGCTCTCTCCCTTTTTCTCTGTTCTAAACCTTCTCTAATTTTGGCTAAATTATCTTTGACTCTTCCTGAGTGGTCTATGTAAAAACAACACTCTTCCTTTAATGCTGCACATAGGCCCTCTTACTTCAGAAATAACAGGTCTAATCCTCTTCTATTTTGGAGAACCATTTCTGAGAGGGAGGTGAGTGACTCTTGTAAGTCAGCCAGAGTTTTTTCTATATGTTCGATATCTGAGTCAATGGCCTCTCTCAGTTCTCCATATGCCTTATGCTGCAAAGCCATCACCGCTGATCCAATGGTGGCCCCTGCAGCCCCTAAGCTTACCCCCAAAATAACTGACAGGGTAATTCCTAATTCTCTTTTCTGTCTAACTAGGTCTTTGGTCTCAGGGTCCCAGTAATTCAGCACATCTTCCTAAGGATGGTACAATAATCTAGGAACTATTTGTACTAGCACACAGAAATCATGGTTGTGATTAAGAATCTCCAAACTTATACAAGTTGTAATCCCTGAAGCACAGGCCCACCAGCTGTCTGAGGATGGGAGGAGGTACCCAGTTAGATCACCTAATAGGGGATATGAACTATTACACTGATGTTGATGAGTCTGTGGAACCTGACCCACACAAAGGCCTTTCCCAGTAACAGCGGATAGGGTGAGGCAGACTTGCTGGTGATTCCACCAACAATCAGAGGCTTGCGAAGTTATGGTTGGGGTGTTAACCCATTCAGTACCCTCATAGTAAGGTGGTGCCACATCATAACACATCCAACACTTTCTGGTCATTTCAGGATTTGTGGTGTTAAGCATTTTAAAGGCACTAATTACCATGTTTAAGAGAGGGCTAGCATCTGGATTAAACTCCGGGGGCGGGGCAGGCAGGGTTTTTGGGGATAGCGTCATAGTCCCTAATGTAGCGGGCAGATGGTGTGGCTGCTCCTATCTTGGGAACAGTCTGGGGTTGAGACCACAGAGGATCTAGAGGCATACGGGGCAGGGGATGGTATAGGGCTGGGTTTGGGCCAAGCAATGTATAAGGGGTTTCTATCTTAAGCTTAATGGTGAATATCAGTCCATAGTCATACCTTTCTTTGTAAAACCTAAGACCCCATGTATAGCCAGTTGTCCACCCAGTTGTCTTTTTTCCTGCCATAGTGAAAACAATGTGAAGTGGGTGGCACCAGTCTTCACACTCTGGGCGGTATGTCCACCCTGGTTCTCCTGTCTTATGTTGGCTATAATTTGCAGTTACTTTGATGTAGTCCCAACTGGAGGTTGGCTTCCAGTATGTATCTCCCGAGGTCTCACAACCCCAATTTTTACAGAAGAAATGCTCTCGCCCCCCACAGGTTCTAAGGGACCGTTTTCTGTGGAATCCGGGGCAGACGTAAAAGGTCAAAACTTGGAGCTGGCTCCTCTGACTCGCATGTCCACAACCCCCAAATGGGTCAAGCCCATGCCAGCTGTGGCAAGAGGATACTTTGGGAGCTGGCATATTGGGGTCATAATATCCTTCCATATCCCAGTTAGCTGGTGCCCCAAAAGCCAGTTTGCAGACAACGGGGAACATGTCTGGCCACCAAAGGCCTGGTGCAGTAAGTTTAGACCTGCTCCATATTATGTCCCCATGCCCAACAATTACCATCTAAGTCAGGTTACGTGGCTGGTGGGGGTCAGAGAGCTTACTCAGGACTGGATTTGCGATGCAGGTGCAACTTAAGGGGATTATCAGTTTTTTCCACAGTCCACTCATCTTGGTTATGTTCAGGGGGTGCCTTTTTGACATGAGACACGTGGATCCAAGCAGGAATCCCATCTACCTTAACAGCAGTGGGGGTGGTTAGTAACACTAGGTACAGTCCCTTCCACCGTGGCTCGAGGTTCCCAGCTCTATGTCTTCATACCAAAACAGCGTCTCCCACTTCAAATTGATGTGGCACTCTCAGATCACCTGCTGCATAGATGCCTTTTAACTGCTCCCAGGCTTCTTTTCTCACTGTTTCAAGAGCTTTTAGCTGGGCTAGAAGGTGGGATGAGGGAATAGAAGAATCATCAGGTCATGCATCTGCTTTCAGGGTTATATAGATAAGTGGCGGCATCCCAAACATTAATTCAAAGGGTGTCAATCCGGTAATACCGGGGATGTTCTGAACCCGGAACAGTGCATAAGGAAGGAGAGCTGTCCAATCATATCCTCCGGTCTCTAAGGACAGTTTAGTCAAGGTCTCTTTTAGGGTTCTATTCATCCTCTCTACCTGTCCTGAGCTCTGGGGTCTGTAAGCGCAATGTAATTTCCAATCTATCCCCAGTTGTTTGGCCATACCCTGACTTACCTGGGCAACGAAAGCAGGACCATTGTCTGACCTAATTACCTTAGGTATTCCGACTGGGAAATATTTCTTCCAATATCTTCTTAGTCACCATGTTAGCTGTTTCTTTCTTGGTGGGGAAAGCCTCAACCCACCCTGAAAAGGTGTCTATAAACACTAAGAGATATTTATTTCCATATCGGGCAGGCTTGACCTCAGTAAAATCTGTTTCCCAGTACGTCCCTGGCCGGTCTCCTTGCAGCTGTCTTCCCTTCTGGAGCCTGCTAACACCAGCATTAGTTAAAGCACAGGCCTTACAGTTTTTTACTAATTTTTCCGCTGCTTCTTTTACCTGAGGTATGTGGTAAGGAGATCTTTTTACCAATTCAGTCATTTTCTTCGGCCCCAGGTAGGTAAGGGTGTGAATCTTAGTCAGATAGATGAGCCCTTTTTCCAGGGAGAGGAAGGTCTTGCCTGGAGGAGCTTCCCATCCTTTCCTGGCCACTGTGAGGATCATAAGACTTTGTGCCACCTCCTTGGCAGCCTGGTCTGCCATTCAGTTTCTCTTTTCTATGTGTCCTTCTTTCTTCTGGTGCCTTGGGCAATGAACGATGGCTACTTTACTTGGCAAGTAAAAGCTTGGACCAAAGCAATAAGCTCTGCTTTTTGAGCTGACGTTCCTTCTGGCAAGCTGCTGGCCCATATAACTGATTTCCCATCCACCACTGCTGCCCCAGCCTTTCGCTTGCCTTCTACCACAAAACTGCTTCCATTAGTGAACCAGGTTAGTATCCCAGGCCATGGTTTATCAGTCAGATCTGATCGAGTCCCGGTCTCTTCTGCCAATATTTCTTCACGTATATGTACTGGAGTTTCAGCAGTTTCAGGGAGTAGAGTAGCTGGGTTGAGGATGGAAGGTCGGGCAAAAGCTACTCGTTCAGTCAACAACAAACTCTGATAATATGTCATCCGGGCATTCATCATCCAGCGATCGGGCGGTTGTCAGATGATGGTCTCAAGTGCGTGGGGGACTATTACTGTCACATTCTGGCCCATAGTCAGTTTGTCAGCATCTTTTACCAAAAGGGCTGTGGCCGCTATTGCTTGCAGGCAAGAGGGCCAGCCACTGGCCACAGGGTCCAGTTTTTTTTGATAGGTAAGCTA
>NW_022196896.1:137309583-137346526 GCF_008632895.1 Mastomys coucha | reverse complement strand
ACATTGAGGATGAAAGGTTTACTTAAATCTGGCAAAGTCAGGGCAGGGGCCTGTAGCAATGCCTTTTTAAGGGCTTTGAAAGCTGACTGGTATTCTTCAGTCCAAATGAACTCCCCTTTTTCTTTTGTCAGGGGGTATAATGGAGCTGCTAAGGTAGCAAAACCCAGGATCCAGAGTCCACAGAATCCAGCCATCCCCAGGTATTCTCTTACCTGGTGAGGGGTGGTTGGGGTTGGGATCTGCATCACAGTCTGCTTCCTGGCTTCTGTAAGCCAACGCTGTCCGTCTTTCAGGGCATATCCTAAATAAGTCACTTCAGTCTGGCATAATTGTGCCTTTTTGGCTGAAACCCGGTACCCCAACTCACCTAACTCAGCCAGGAGCTTCTATGTCCCAAGTTTGCATTCTTCATTTGTTTCTGCAGCTAGAAGAAGATCATCTACATATTCCAAAAGAGTTACCTTGGGGTTATCAGTTTGGAAGGATGCAAGGTCTCGATGCAGGGCCTCATCAAACAAGGTGGGTGAATTCTTAAACCCTTGAGGCAGTCTTGTCCAGGTGAGCTGCCCTGTTCTTCTGTTCTCTGGGTCTTGCCATTCAAAGGCAAACAGGGGCTGGCTATTAGAGTGTAGCCTCAGACAAAAGAAAGCATCTTTGAGATCTAGGACCGTATACCACACTTGTCTGGGTGGCAAAGTACTAAGTAGGTTGTAAGGGTTTGGCACCATGGGATATATGTCTTGCACTCTCTTATTGACTTCCCTAAGGTCCTGTACTGGATGATAGTCATTTGTCCCTGGCTTCCTCACTGGGAGTAATGGAGTGTTCCATGGAGAGTTACAGGGAATTAGAATTCCCTGTTGGAGTAACCTGTCGATGTGTGGGCGTATGCCCTCCCAAGCTTCTCTGCTCATGGGATATTGTTGAACTCTTATAGGAGTGGCCCCAAATTTGAGTTCGACTACTATTGGAGGGGGCTGTTTTGCCATTCCCATCCCCCGTTTCAGCCCATGCTTGAGAGAATTGTTCAAGCCAATTTGCAACCCCTTGATGGGTTTGTTTGGTGGGCTTTGATATAGCTGATATTCTTCTCCTAATTGTAGAGAAAGTGCTAAGGCTTGGGGCACTTCAGTTCCCCAGGACAATTCTGGTCCAGAGGGGGCAAATGTAATTTGAGCTTTTAATTTTGTCAATAAGTCTCTTCCCAGTAAAGGCATAGAGCATTCAGGGATAACCAAAAATGAGTGAGTTACTTGGTTTTTTCTGAGATCCACAACCCTAGAAGTAGTCCATGGGTATAGTTTTTGTCCTGTAGCCCCAATCACAAGCATCTTTTTATCTTTCACTTTTCCCAAAGGAGTTTTTAGTACTGAGTATTCTGCTCCTGTATCAACCAGGAAGCTTACAGGGGTCCCCTCCACCTTCAAGTTTACCCTAGGCTCGGGGAGGGGTGCCGAGCCCCGTTCCTCCTAATCTTCATCACCCCCGAGTGTCAGTACTTTGGTCTTTTGCTTTTTCTTTGGGCATTCTCTGGCCCAATGGCCCCTATCCTTGCAATAGGAGCATTGGTCTGGTTCGAGGAATCATCGGGGTTGCTCTCTTCGGGGTCTCCTTGGTCCCTGCCTTCTCTCAACACTCAGGTTCCCTGTCTGTCTGGTCCTCTCTACTTTATTCCTATCCCTATCCACAACCTTGGCCAGTATTCTAGTCAAATTCTCTTCCTGTCTCCTATCCCTCCTGTCCTCTTCTTCTCTTCTTTCTCTCTTTCCCCTTTCCTTTTTTCTCCTCTTCTGTCTCTCGCTTATAATATACTTTCTCAGCCTCTTTAACTACATCTTGCAGGGTAAAGTCATGCAACCCTTCTATCCTTTGCAACTTCTTTCTGATGTCAGGGGCTGATTGGTGTATAAAACTCATGATCACAGATCCCTGCTGTCCTTCAGACAAGGGATCAAAAGGAGTGTATCTCCTATAGGCCTCCATGAGCCTTTCTAAAAACATTGATGGGGGCCCTGTCATCCTCTGCATGACTTCTCTTACCTTAGCCAAATTGGTGGGCCATCTAGCGGCTCCTCTGAGACCAGCCACAAGAGCTTGTCTATAATTGGACAGCTTCTCTCTACCTTGAGCTGTATTATAATCCCACTGAGGATGAGTCAGAGGAACTCCCTCCTCCATTTCAGCGGGAGTCTGGACTGGGCATCTGGCTACATGTAAGGAGGGTGGTTAGTTTTCCAGTTGTAAAGATCAGAGGATGAAAAAGGCCAGTACTGTAAAAGCTGTAAGCCATCTTGATCCCCTGAGGTGGGGGGCAATGGCTCTAAGGGGTAGGGCTACCCTGGAGTCTGCCGACACTGGAGAGGGGACTCTTCATCAGCTTCGGGTTCCCGCTGAAGGTCTGCCTCCTCCCTCAATCAGTGCAGAAGGTGCGGAGGGGGCTAGGGAGGCCAACGGCTGAGGCTCGGGCTCTACTAACTCTAATGGGGGAGGATAAGGAGGAGGAATAGGCCATTCAGGAGGTTCCTCTATGGCTGGATATACTTTTGGGGGAGTGGGGGGGGAGATGGCAGAACATTGTGTGCTCCCTCCCTCACTGGTTGCGGCTTTGGTTTCTCTTTGACCATGTCTTTCTGAATGGTTAAAACCTTAGGACCTGGGCAGCGGGGTAAGAAAAAAAAGGGAATCCATCAGGGAGGGAATCGCGCTAAGTCTTCCCACACCGCAATGTACGGCTGTTGGTCCTGGTGTGATTGTGGTCCATCCTGAAAAATAACAGCCTTTACGGCTTGAATAGTAAGCAGACCGAAAGTTCCCTGGGTGGCCACCCTACCCCAAAGGCAGGCCACTCCGAGGTACAGAAAGTTTGCCAGGTCCCCTTCTTTATCACTACGGATAGATTCTGTCCTCTCTCCCTAACGTCTTTCCAATGGTCTACCGTCAGGGATAAGGGAGATGTCATAGTCTGACCCATGACTAGAATTAGGAAAAACAAAAATGTCACAAGAGCAAGAGAAGCTAGAATGTCCAAGCACAATCGTCCCTTCCTGGTTCTGAACAACCAGCTAAATGCAAGCTCAGATGGGGGTTTTTTGCTCTCACCTCCTTCTTGGTAGGAGGAGGATTCCATCTCCCTTGTTCAGAAAACCAACAGTCAAGCTCTCCTGACTTTCTACTACCCCAGGCTCAACATCTAGGGTCCCTGCTCCCCCAGGCTCAACTTCTGGGGTCCCTGCTCCCCCAGGCTCAACTTCCAGGGTTACAATCTTTGTTTTTAACTGCCGCCGGCTGAAAACCAAAACCAAAACACAACTCAAAGGCGCCGAACTTCAAACACACCACACGCATGCCACACACACATACCTCCAAGTGGTCTTCGGGATTTCTGGGTGTCATGTGATCCCGGACGAGCCCCCAATTGAAAGATACTCCGAAGGGACCCTCACTCAAGTCCCAGGAGACATGCACCCAGTGAAACACGAGAGGCCACCTTGATGCAAAGCACACAAGGTTTTTATTCAGAGTGTTCCGGGCGGACCCCCAATCTCACACAGGAGACAAGGAATCTCATGGAGGCTAAGGTTTTAGGAGTTTATATAGGAAAAAAGGTCTGAGGGAACAAAGGAATCAGGGAGGCTATACATGATTGGTTATTTTAAATGTAGTTTGTGCAGATTAGAGTTGAAAATTCCAAAAAAAGGGAGTGAAAAAGGAGTGCTATTCAAGGTTTCTAGTTGACCTTTAGCTAATACCTAAGGGGACCAGATGGCTCATTATTCAATGTCTGCCCAGATGTGTCCCAGGAGCCTAGGCTCCGGACATGCCCTATCTCCATGTTTTATGTCTTGCTGACCTGGGCTATGGGCATATCCTTGTATTTTTGCCCTATCTTTGTGGTTTTATGTCTCCCTGACCTTTCAGTCTCCCTTTTGATCTGTTTTCACAGGCCTGGCCCCTGAGGTTTTTGGTAATCCTTTCCTTTGCTAACACCAGTCTCAAATTTAACTCTTTCAATCTCAGGCTTACGTGGGCAAGTTTGTGCTGAATTTTTTCTTTTCACTTCCCTCATCATGTTTCTCTGTACATTCTTGTATGCCTACTCTTTTTCATACAGGTATAGCTCTAGGAAAAAGCCATTAACCAGTTTTATGCAATCCTTAATGAACAGTCTAAGGGCTGGCTGGGGAGATGGCTCATGAGATAGCATATTTATAGAAATATAACAATTTTACTGATGCTTATCTCAGGTGATGGAATTTTAATTTTCCTTTGTCAGTTATATGCTACTATCATAATCTGAGTAAAATGGTAACTTCTATATAAAGTCAATAAACACTAAGAAAGAATATTATTTCCCTCAAATATCCTAGGGTAGATAGCCTTAGAAATAATCTGTGTGGCCTTTATCAAGTCATCAGTTATGGTTCTGTGTACTGGCTGGTTTTGTGTGTCAACTTGACACAGGCTGGAGTTATCATAGAGAAGGGAGCTTCAGTTGGGGAAATGCCTCCAGGAGATCCAGCTGTGGGACATCTCTCAATTAGTGATCAAGGGGGTAGGGCCCCTTGTGGGTGGTGCCATCCCAGGGCTGGAAGTCTTGGGTTCTATAAGAGAGTAGGCTGAGTAAGCCAGGGAAAGCAAGCCAGTAAGGAACATCCCTCCATGGCCTCTGCATCAGCTCCTGCTTTCTGACCTGCTTGAGTTCCAGTCCTGACTTCCTTTGGTGATGAACAGCAATGTGGAAGTAAGCCAAATAAACCCTTTCCTCCTCAACTTGCTTCATGATCATGATGTTTGTGCAGGAATAGAAACCCTGACTAAGACATTCTGTAACTTGGGTTCATCTGGAAGATGCAGCTTCTCATCATTACACAGCTAGTATCTGTGTTAAGTAGGAGGAAAATAATGAATAAAAAAACACTTAAAAACTGTAATGTGCAACAGAGATCTCATTTGTCTCTAATTTCGCTGTCTCTTAGCACTGTTTTCTACAGCTTTTATCTTTGTGTTTTGATACTAGGTAAGAAGAACAGTGTTAACTAAAATTCCCAAGAGGACCACTACAAAAATTTTATTTTTCTTTCATGAAAAGATTGGAGCTGAGCCAGTTCCCATAGTTTTCTGTACTCACATCAAATCTTGGATGTAATTTACACAGAAAAAAGGCCAATGCTTTGCTTGAGTTCTGTAAAAATTCCATGCCCAAGTCATATGATTGCATGTGGGACTCAAAGACATATTCAATGCTTCTAAAATACATTGTTATCAAGGCATTTCTCCAACTGTTGGGCCAAAACTGAATGGAAATGCTTTATAAAGAATTTTGCTTTTATTTGGTGTCTGGAGAGAACTCTTATGCTTGGTAAGATTGGAAGACTTTGGATGTTAGTTACAAGAGCCTTTTCATTCCTCCAGGCAGCCATGTATAGTTATGCAGTTAATAAAAGTCTGGCTGAGGCTAATGTTGGAAAGCATATGTTCACAGCTGCTGGAGGAGTTGTTCTCAATTAAAATTTGTGATAATTATTTGTACACTCAACATCTTCTGTAGTTAAATTAGTCTGGTTTGGGTCAAAACTAATTTGAAATGATAACATGCCTTTTCATATCTGGTATTTAACTAAATGGCTTCTCCTTTTGTGGTCTGTGATAAATCAAGACAGAACATATTTAATAAAAGACTCAATTGAAACAAAAGCTGATGGAGCTTCATTTCTACATTATCCCTTATTTGTAGTACATATTTGTTTTAGCAGAGATCTGGAACAAATTTGCAAAAAACATGACATTTGCACAAACACATGTGTTAGTATATTAGAGAAATGGTAATCTTAAACAAATGTTACTAGAAAATTTAACTATTTTCATGTGGAAGACTGAACACTGGCCCTATATAACATCCTTGTAAACAAAAGCCAACTTAGAATGGACCTGAAATATAAGGACTGAAGTTCTGAAATTATCAGGTAAATAAAAAACACAGAATACTTTAATTATTGGATCAGAGAATTTTTTTTCTTGTGAGAAACACAACAGTCCAGAAAACAAAAGCAAAAATTAGTAAGTGGGATCATATTAAACAAAAATGTTTCCACTTCCCAAAGAAAATAGTTAGGAGCAAAATAACCTGCAAGTGAAAGAAAAGTGTTGACAAATATTACTCTATTGGGGGATTATGAGCAGAAACTCACTCTTGGTATAGAACTGGTATCCCTCTAATTCTATAGCAGTGCTTCTTTCAGCATTTCCTTTCAGTTCATCTCCATTCCTTTGTAATACATATAAAAGTTACTTGCAGAAACACTTTTACCAGGAACCCCCCCAGTGTTCATACCAGGCTACTAGTTCTCAGCCTATATGCATTCCTTTGCATTCACTTATCCACAGAATCACTTTTTACCATGTACCCCATTCCCACTATACTTGACTAGGACTCAGAGTGGTAAAGCAACCAAACAAAACACCCACCCAACAAAGATGAGAACAGTTTTCTAAACCAAGAAACATCCCAAACATCTAACTCCAGATGCTTTGATCCCAGGACAAAAGCACAAACATAAATAGGAAACACAATATTCCTCCAGCAACCCAATTGCAATAGGTCCTGATAAAAGTATTTTTGCTGAAGTACAAGACATGGATGTGAAATAATAATAATATGACTCAATGAAGAGAGGATGTGAATAAATGCCTTAATGAAAAGCATGAAAACATAAGCAGTTTGATGAAATAATGAAACCAGAAGGTGGTGGCACATGCCTTTACTCCTAGCACTTTGGAGGCAGAGGCAGGTGGATCTCTTGAGTTCAAGGCCAGCCTGGTCTACTGAGTGATTTCCAGAGCAGTCAAAGAAATACAAAGAAACACTACAAAAACCAAACATCAATCAAACAAAATAATGAAAGTGTTTCAAGACACAAAAGTAGAATTTACCAAGAAATAGAAAATCAATCCTCTCTCTTCTCTCTCTCTCTCTCTCTCTCTCTCTCTCTCTCTCTCTCTCTCTCTCTCTCTCTCTCTTTCCTTGCTTGGTGTTTGCTGGTACCATGAAAACTAGTCCTCAGGGAGGTGGTTTTCAGTTTACTTTCTGCTCACGAGTCTCTGGGTCCTGGTTCTAAAATGTATTATGTCTTTAGCTATAGAGACTTACATTTTATCTCTGGGGAGCAACTCAGAGCAATGGCAATAGCCTTTATGCTTAAGGAATCTCTTGAACAATACTGAACAATAACTCAAAAGAGCTTTTCATGCCTATCTGGTGTTGGGGGTTTTGTTCAGTGGTCTTCAGCTTTTGGAGGGGACTCTATCAAAGTAGATAAGGAAATTTCATTTAAACTATACATGGTTATTTCTACACAGAACCATGTGTACTATAAGTTCCTTTTAGGTAGATGAGAAACAGAATGATTATTTATGCCTTTTCCAGACATCCTTAATTGTTTTTCTTTTTTTTAACCTTACTCTCCACTTCTGTATTAATCTCTCTCTTCCTTCCCCTAGTTAGAGTTGTTACTTTCCCATCTCTGTGATTAGATCACATGTAGCCTGCTATTGCCTTCTCTTTTGTTCCCCCACCTACTCTCTCAGCACTGGTCCCCTTTTACTTTCCTGAATTCTGCAGTTATTCTTTGGTATATACTAATTTCTGAATATTTGGAGCAGGTACCTCAGCTGATAGAGAACATGTGGCTTTGTCTTTCTAGTTCTGGGTCTTCTTACTAAATAATGATCTTTTTTTAGTTCAATTCATTTACTTGCAAAGTTCAAAATTTCATTTTTCTTTACAGCTGACTAGTATGACATATTGCATATGTACTATAGTTTCACAGCCCATTTATCAGTTAAAGGACATTTAACTTGTTTCAGTTTCCAAGTTATTATGAATAGAACAGCAATGAACATGGGTGAGCAAATATCTTCAGAGTAGGATGTTGAGTTATTTGGGCTTATGCAGGGAAATGATGAAGTTAAACTCATAAATCAAATGGATCTTATAGGTATCTATCTCCAAAACATTTCTTCTCAGCAGCTTATCGAACTTTCTTTAAAACTGATAATATATTAGGACACAAAGAAAATCTTAACATATATTAGAAAATCTGAGTACTGTTACCTCCATCTTCCCCTCAGCCATTGGACTTCTGGCAATATCTGCTTGGAGGCTATCACCTGGGGAGCTAAGATAGATGCTCTCTGTTGACTGTCAGTTAGTCTTTGAAGAAGCCACCTGAGCACTCCCACCACCTGAGTATGCCCACCTGCCCACCTCCTGAAGATCTTCTGAACCTGGGGACTTTGGCACCTGAACCTTTTTTGCAGTGTTTATGTTATACAAATACCATGTAATCTAGAGATTTGGTTTCGGTTTCTCCTGTGACTATAAAATCCCTGGCTTATCTAAGTAAAGTGAAGTCTTGATTGGGCTATTTCAACTTGACTTCATGATTTCTCTTTGCTTTTTGAATTCTCTATTTCAGGTCCTTTGTTCCCTCCTCTGAGAGAATCCAGTTCATGAAACTGCTGGCAGTTTCAGAGTACCATGAATTAAAATTGTATATCACAAACAATAGAAACAGCAGAAAAATATAAAAACTCTTGGAAACGGAGCAGCTCACTATGGAATAAAAATTGAGCTAAGAAAGAAATCAAGTATTAAACTAAAAGCGCTTTTAGAATTGAATTAAAATGAAAGCACAACATGCCAAAACCATGGGATACAAGGAAGGGAGATATAAGGAACAATTTCATAAAACTAAATGCCTACATCAAATAATTGGAGAGAGCTCATATTGCTGACTTAATGACACAACTATAAACTTAAGAAAACATGAAAAAATAATACTCAAAAAAGAGCAAACTAGAAAACATATTCAAATCCAGTATTGAACTCAGTACAAGAGAAGCAAACCAAAATTCAATCAATGACAATGAAGTGAACAATCAGCTCTTTGAGAAAATGTACAAAAAAGACAAGCCTTAGCCAAATTAACCAAAAGACACAGAGAGAATATCCAAATTAATAAAATTAGAAAAATTTAGAAATGTAGAGGGAGACATTACAATTGACACTAAGGAAATTCAGAGAATCATAAAGGCACACTCAAAAATATTACAAAATAAGAACAAAAACCAAAACCAACCAAACAAAACCAACCAAACAAAACCAAAAAACAAAACTGTATTTCAGCAAATTTAGAAACTAAAGAGAAATGGATGAACTTCTTGATATATATGACTTCCAAAATTAAACCAAGATAAAATAAGGATTTTTTAATTGGATATTTTATTTATATTTAAAATGTTATTCCTTTTCCTGGTTTTCCCTCTGGAAACTCTCTCTCCCATCTTCCCTCTCCCTACTTCTAGAGGGTGCTCCCCCACACATCCACTTTCCCATATCTGCCTAGTCACCATGGCATTACCCTACACTGGGGCATCAATCCTTCCCAGGACCAAGGGCTTCTCCTCCCATTGATATCCAACAAGGCTATCCTCTGCAACATATGTGGCTGGAGCCATGGGTTTCTCCATGTGCACTCTTTGGTTGGTGGTTTAGTCCCTGGGAGCTCTGGGAGGTCTGATTGATTGATGTTGTTCCTTCTATATGTTGCAAACCCCTTCAGCTCCTTCACTCCTTTTTCTAACTCCCCTTTTGGGGACCCCGTGCTCAGTCCAATGGTTGGCTGTAAGCATCCACCTTTGTCAGGCTCTGACAGAGTTTCTCAGGAGACAGCAATATCAGGCTCCTGTCAGCAAGCACTTGGCATCTGTAATAGTGTCTGGGTTTGGTGTCTGTATATGGGATGGATCTTCAAGTGGGGCAGTCTCTGAATGGCATTTCCTTCAGTCTCTGCTCCACTATTTGTCTTCTTATTTCCTCCCTTGAGAGTTTGGTCTCCCCTTCTGAGAAGGAATAAAGCATCCACACTTTGGTCTTCCTTCTACTTAAGCTTAATGTGGTCTGTGAATTGTATCTTGAGTATTCTGAGTTTGGGGCTAATATCCACTTATCAGTGAGTGAATATCATGTGTGTTCTTTTGTGATTGGGTTACCTCACTCTAATTCTATCAATATGCCTAAGAATTTCATCAACTCAGTTTTTTTATTAGCTGAGTAATATTCTATTGTGTAAATGTACCACATTTTCTGTATCCATTCCTCAGTTGTGGACATCTGGGTTCTTTCAAGCTTCTGGCTATAATAAATAAGGCTACTATGAACATAGTGGACCATGTGTCCTTGTTATCTGTTGGAACATCTTCTGGGTACATGCCAAGGAGTGGTATAGCTGGGCTCTCAGGTAGTACTATGTCCAAATTTTTGAGGAACTGCCAAACTGATTTCCAGAGTGGTTGTACCAGCTTGCAATCCCACCAGCAATGGAGGAGTGTTTCTCTTTCTCCACATCCTCGATAGCATCTGCTGAGTTTTTGATCTTAGCCATTCTGGTATTATGTGGAATCTCAGGGTTGTTTTGATGTGCATTTCCCTGATAATTAAGAATGTTGAACATTCTTTAGGTTCTTCCCAGCCATTTGGTATTCCTCAGTTGAGAATTCTTTGTTTAGCTCTGTATCCCACTTTTTAACAGGGTTATTTGTTTCTCTGGAGTCTAACTTCTTGAGTTCTTTGTATACATTGGATATTAGCCCTCTATCAGATATAGGATTGGTAAAGACCTTTTCCCAATCTGTTGGTTGCTGTTTTGTCCTATTGACAGTGACCTTTGCATTACAGAAGCTTTGCAATTTTATGAGGTCCCATTTGTTGATTGTTGAACTTAGAGCATAAGCCATTGATGTTCTTATCAGGAACTTTTCCTCTGTACCCAAGTGTTTGTGGATTTTTCCCAATTTCTCTTCTATTAGTTTCAGCATATCTGCTGTTATGTGGAGGCCCTTGATCCACTTAGATTGAGCTTTGTACAAAGAGATAAGGATGGATCGATTTGCATTCTTCTACATGCTGACCACTAGTTGAAGCAGCACCATGTTTTGAAAATGCTGTCTTTTTTCCACTGGATGGTTTTTGCTCCTTTGCCAAAGTTCAAGTGACCATAGGTGTATGGGTTCATTTCTGGGTCTTCAATTCTGTTCCATTGACCTACCTGCCTATCACTGTACTAATACCACACAATTTTTTAAAACTTTTATTGCATTATGATGAGAAAAGTTACATTATTTCAATTTATCTGAATTTGTTAACATTTAAAAACATATTTTAAGTAAATAGAATTAAGTCACATTCTTGTTTCCCTTTTGTACCCCAACTCCTCCCAGAGACCCCCTTCAATACCTACAATATCTTTTTTGTCATATTCCTTAAAATTTATAAAATATTATAACAATAAAAATAAGTATAAAAGTTGTTTGATATAAAACAACAATCAATTTAACAGTCTTACGTAGATGTTCGTCTATACCAGTAGTGAAAATACATTTTTCTCAATATAAATTTTAAATAACTCCAAACATATTAACTGTATATGTCAAAATAATACATCACTACTAGTATTTTCTTAAATGAACATAAATATATAGAGTCTTTTTGTTTGTTTGTTTTATATTTAGTAGAGTTTAAAATCCTTGATCTTACTGTGGTACAAGCCCAAAATAAGAACAATTTTTAGACATTGAATTTCATTATAATAAGGCTGTACCTCAATGACCCTCACATCACCAAAGAATTTTACCTCCATCATAGCTAAGCTGAGAGTTGACAGTTCTGCTGCACCAAGAAATAAATTGTAGGCACGATTTTTGAATACAGACTTCCTGTTATGGTCAAAGCTATTTGACTTGAGTGAGTGACTTTATTCTCAGCCCACAGAGAACAGGTTACATTCATTTAAGAAATGCTATATGTAATAAGATGGTCTATCCATAAAGTCATTCACCAACTGTTTCAATGAACAATGGTTGTGCTTGGAGGGGTAGCACAGACATTAGGTGAGGATAAGAATCTTGTTCATTGGCTGTGATAATCTGGAAAAGTGTTCATCTCAGAAAAAGAGTAACTTATAAAGTCCTCTTCTTCAAACTTGTTAAAATAGTTACAAACGTCAAGCAAAACATTCAGTCTCACTCTTTTTTACTGTATTAATCCTGCCAATCCACGAGCATGGGACATCTTTCCATCTTCTGAGATCTTCTTCAATTTCCTTCTTCAGAGACTTAAAGTTCTTGTCAAACAGATCTTTTACTTGCTTAGTTAGAGTTACACCAAGATATTTTATATTATTTGTAACTATTGTGAAGGGTGTCGTTTCCCTAATTTCTTTCTCCATCTGTTTATCCTTTGTGTAGAGGAAGGCCTCTGATTTGCTTAATTTTGTACCCAGCTACTTTGCTGAAGTTGTTTATCAGGTTTAGGAGCTCACTGGTGGAATTTTTGGGCTCACTTAAGTATACAATCATATTATCAGCAAATAGAGATAAATTGACTTCTTCCTTTCAATTTGTAATCCTTGTGTTGGAGTTTTCCATTTATTACCCTTTGAAGGGCTGGATTTGTGGAAAGATATTGTTCAAATTTGGTTTTGTCATGGAATACCTTGGTTTCTCCATCTAATGTAATTTAGAGTTTTGCTCGTTATAGTAGTCTGGGCTGGCATTGGTGTTCTCTTATGGTCTGTATGACATCTGCCCAGGATCTAGCTTTCATAGTCTTTGGTGAGAAGTCTGGTGTAATTCTATTAGGCCTGCCTTTATATGTTACTTGACCTTTTTCCCTTACTGCTTTTAGTATTCTTTCTTTGTTTTGTGCATTTGGTGTTTTGACTATTATGTGGCAGGATGAATTTCTTTTCTGATCCAGTCAATTTGAGTTCTATAGGCTTCTTGTATGTTCATGGGCATCTCTTTCTTTAGGTTAGGGAAGTTTTCTTCTATAATTTTGTTGAAGATATTTACTGGACCTTTAAGTTAGAGGTCTTCACTCTCTTCTATACCTATTATCCTTAGGTTTGGTCTTCTCATTGTGTCCTGGATTTCCTGGATGTTTTGGTTTAGGAACTTTTTGCATTTTGCATTTTCTTTGACTGTTGTGTCAATGTTTTCTATAATATCTTCTGCCCCTGACATTCTCTTTTCTCTCTCTTTTATGTTGTTGGTGATGTTTGCATCTATCTTTCCTGACTTCTTTCCTAAGATTTCTAACTCCAGAGTTGTCTCTCTTTGTGATTTCTTACTTGTGATTGTTTCTACTTCCATTTTTAGGTCCTGGATGGTTTTGCTCAATTCCTTCACCTGTTTGTTTGTGTTTTCCTGTAATTCCTTAAGGGATTTTTGTGTTTCCTCTTTAAGGGCTTCTACTTGTTTACTTGTGATCTCCTGTAATTCCTTATAGAATTTTCTTGTTTCCTTTTTAAGGGCTTGTACCTCTTTACCTGTGTTCTCCTGTATTTCTTTAAGGGAGTTTTTCATGTCCTTCTTAAATTCCTATAGCACCATCATGAGATATTAATTTAGATACAAATCTTGCTTTTCTGGTGTTTTGGGATATCCAGGACTTGCTGTGGTGGGAGTACTAGGTTCTGCTGAAGCCAAGTCATCTTGGTTTCTGTTGGTAGGATTTTTGTGTTTGCCTTTCGACATCTGTTGATATCTGGTGTTAGATGCTCTTGCTGTCTCTGACTAGAGCTTGTTCCTCCCATGGGTCTGTAAGCCTGTTTCAGCACTTCTGGGAGATCAGCTCTCCTCTGGTAAATCCTGGGCACAGATGACTGTGGATCAGTTGTCTGTCCTGAGTCCTGGGGTCAGAGCATACCCTGGAGACAGGCTCTCTCCTTGTGGGAAAGGTGCAGAGAGGGCTGTGTGTCTGTTGTCCCTCCTAGGTGTAGTATGAGGTAGAAATGATCCTGACCAGGCTGCTCTGCAACTTGTGAGGCCTGTGACTCCCATCTGGTCCTGCCTTAAAAAGTCACCAGGGGGCCGGGCGGTGGTAGTGCACACCTTTAATCCCAGCACTTGGGAGGCAGAGGCAGGTGGATTTCTGAGTTTGAGGCCAGCCTGGTCTACAGAGTGAGTTCCAGGACAGCCACGGTTATACAGAGAAACCCTGTCTCAAAAAACCAAAAAACAAACAAACAAACAAACAAACAAACAAAAAAACCAAAAAGTCACCAGGGAGAAAATGGTGGATCTCACCTGGGTCCCTGAGTTAAAGCACTCCCTGAAGGCAGGCTCTCTGCTTGCAGGGAAGGGGCAGAGAGGTTTGCAGATCCACTGCCCTCACTCCGAGGCTGAGAGGATCCTGTCCCTGCAGCCCTGCATGACTAGTGAGGCCTGTGACTCCTGGCTGGTTCCACCTTAGAAGGTCACCGGAGATAAAATGTCTCCTGTATTTCTTTAAGAGAGTTATTTATGTCCTTCTTAAAGTCCTCTATCACCATCATGAGATGTGATTTTAAGTCAGTCTCTTATTTTTCTGGTGTGTTAGGGTATCCAGGACTTGATGTGGTGGGAAAACTGGGTTCTGATGATGACAAGTAGCCTTGGTTTCTGTTTCACAGGTTTTTATGCTTGCCTCTCACTGTCTGGTTGCCTCTGATGTTAGTTGTCCCTGATGTCTCTTACTGGAGCTTGTTCCTCTTGTGGGCCTGTGATCTTGTGATCGTAGGTGTGTCAGCACTCCTAGGGAGACCAGCTCTCTCCTGGGCAGGATTTGGGTGTGGAGGTCTGTGGGACAGATTCAGCTCTGGGGTGCAGATGGAGATTGAAATGATTCTATCCTCAGCTACTCAGCTGTTGCAGTATCCTGTGCACTCCTGGCAGGTCCATCTTTGGACAGTTATTGGAGCGAAAGTGATGATTTCACCTCTGGGGTTAGGAGTGAGAGCACTCCTGGGAGAACAGCTCTCTCCTGGGCAGGATTTGGGTGTGGAGGTCTGCGGGACAGCTTTAGCTCTAGGGTACAAATGGAGAGGATTTTTTAATAGACTCATATCCTTCTGTGAAATAGTAGTAGCTATTAAAAATCTCCCAGTCCCAAATGGTGCAGAGATTAATGGATTTAGTGCAGGGAAATGCAGATTAAAATTATTAAATTGTTTTGAGATTTCATTTTACTCCACTTAAGGTTGTCTGGATCAATAAAATAAATGATAGCACATGTCAATAGATGACAGCACATGCCAGTTTCAATGTATACCTCATATGCAGCTATGCCACTCTTGGGTATATATCCAAATGACTCTACATCATACTATAGAGATAGTCACTCATCCATGTTCATTACTGATTCTTTATTATAGCCAGAAACATGAAAACAGCCTAGATGCCTATAAACTGATGAATGGTGGTACATTCTACTCTACGTCTTTTCTTATATATCTAATGATTATTCCAAATGCCTTCTAGATGGTTGACTGGGTAAAAAGCTTGTGTAAAAGCATCTAGAACTATCAAAATAACTATGTAGATCACAGTTGGCTTCAAATTCATAGATATCTACCTGTCTCTGCCTCCTAAGTTCTAGGGTTAAAAGCCTGTGCCTCTATGTCCCACTTCCAATGACATTCTTAGCAACAACAACAAAATTCTAAAACTTACATGGAAACATTAAGACTTTGACTAGTCAAAGGAATTTTGAACAATATAACAGTGCAGTAGGCAGCATAATTCTTGATTTCCAGTTACACTATGAGTTTTACAACATAAGTATCATGATACTAGCATAAACACACGTAGATATCACCAAATAGCACCACAGGCCCAGAGTCAGGCCACACATCCATAGCCTGCTGATCCCAGTTAGTGTTGCCCACATGCACATGAACATGGGGCCTGTGCACCAGACAAAACATTTGCTTCATTGGAACAAGTACAGTGACTATGCCTTCCTTTATTGGTGATTGTTGTTTGGACATGTTTATTGCCTTTGAACTCTTTTGCAGTTCCTTGTACATTACATATCTATTGATAGATATGTCTAAACTTTCTCTTAAACAGAAAAACCAATTATGTACATTTGCAATCCATCTTCATATTTATTTGTGTTAGTTTGTGTTGTTCAGGTTTCCCAGGTTAAACTTGCCAGGTCCTGTTAAAGCCTTTAACTTACAGTTGTTCTTATTTTTCTCTATATGACGTTAGTCTGATACTTTTAAGAAGAGAAGAAAGACATGATTTAGGACTTGCAATAGGCGTCAACATTGTCAGAGTGTGAAAAAGAATTGGGAGGCAGAGGCAGGCGGATTTCTGAGTTCGAGGCCAGCCTGGTCTACAGATGAGTTCCAGGACAGCCAGGCTACTCAGAGAAACCCTGTCTCGAAAACAAACAAACAAACAAACAAAAACAAAAAAACAAAAAAAAGAAAATCTGTTCTGAATATAACATGGAAATGCAAGGGTTTATGACCAGACTAGAGTGTTGAGTCCAGTTGGTAAATATCAAGCTACTAAGAATAGGGAATTTTTGCTGAACTTTTCTAATATGTTTACTGCTGAATCTAAGCCAGAGTGACTTAATATTACCTGCATGGGATGATAAATTTGATGAGATATTAAGATATAGGGGTGACCAAAAGGGGGAAGAGTCTGTATAATCTAGCTTAGTAGGAATTTGTTAAAACTGGGGTAGGCAAATGATAATGCTCAAATATGCAGTCTATTAAAGGGCTTTTGAAAACCTGACTAAAGTTTGGTCTAGAAGAGAGACGCTACCAATATGAATTATGATTTTATATCATTTTACTCTGAAAAATATCTTAACAATCTAAGATGTAGGTAATGTATAATAAAACAGAGTTGTGCTGAAGTGAAGCATAGGTTTTACTTTAGGTTAAAGAAAAATAAAAATGACAAAAACAATACATGTTTGACAGTTTATCATAAATATCCTTGTTTCTGTTTCTCATTAGTAGAATTGAAGGTAATAATTAGTGAATATTCTTATTCTAAAAACCTAAGAATAGTCTAAAGTTCAAACCTTCATTGAAAACTCATATGACAATCAAGACTTCAGAGTGTGGACTTTCACACTAGAAATATATAAGTGGTAGAATATAGATTAGTATTCTAAAATATAAACATTTCTGAAATAGGAAACATTTCCAAGCATTTAGTGTATGGACAAACACTTGGCATGGTCAAAGCCAGCTAAACCTGAGTCTGTGGAACAGTTATTATAAACACAGGTATATACTACAGCAATATGAAGTTCAGGCAGGGTCAAGGCACAGCACCTTAGCAGGTAGCCTTTCTGACCCTCTCGCTTCTTTCTCCTGACCCATACCATCAAGTAGACCTCTGAGAAAAATCATGAATTTTTACTGGAGGGGTTGTTCCCTATAAGTTCAGGAAAGGAAGGTTTCCATTCCAGAATATAATGAGATTCATGAAGTTATCCTACTAAGTCATCCCCCCCACTTTAGAACATAATCCTTTGTCATTCTATAGTATATATGGTATGAATGTCCAATATATATGTACACACCTGCCTGTGGGTTAGTTAAGATCATAGAGATAAGTCATTCTGGAGACAGTTTCAGGGACCAGCATCTGCTTTATTGTATGTAAGCAAGCACTTATATAGTGGAAGCCTAACAATTGTGATTGGTTAGTACCTTACCTTGGGCTAGATAGTGAGCACTCACACCACCAGGGTCTCTATGCTGAAGAAATATATTAAAGGAGACAAAAAAAGTATAGATTTTTATGCAGGCCAACTAAGGGCTACTTCAGAATTTAGTATTCTGACACCAGAAGCATGGTGTACCATGCTTTTTATTTAGAAGTGTAGTGTGTCAAGTAGGCTGACTGTAGGTCAAGGCTGCAATTTCCCTTACACCTTGGTTTTTTGGTTCATTCCCAAAGGCTTCTGTGGATATAAGAGTTGTTTATTAAATCATTTGCATGCTTTTGTCTATCTCTTTATGTTATAGAAGCTCATTACTGAATGGATTGCCAAGTGAAGAAAATATATTTTCTTTCTTCTTCAATAACAATGTAGGAACCAAAGGAGATGGTTATTTAAGTTCTCCTCCTATCTTTGTCATCTATCCTATTTTTGTTTGTTTTGTTCATTTGTGTTTTTGTGGGAAGTAGTGATTTACCACCCATGAATCCCCTGTCTTTCCAAGCTACTTTGCTCCATAATATGGCTGTGGGATTGAGTTAGAGGTGAATGTCAATGTGTGGTATGGTTTCACAAGTCTCCTTAACTCATAATTATTCACTTCTAGAATCTAACTGCTTTATAATTTCATTATGTTTTTCAAAAATGATGTGTATTAATATAAACAATACCTGTTAACTCTTTTTAACAAAAGGTTGTAACTGTAGGTTTCATAGATATTTTCTATTGATATCCTCTGCTATCTATTGATATTCATCAGATTTTTATTTTATAGTTTTATTGTCAACTAATCTATTGCAACTGAATACTAGGTAGAACATATGTCCATTTTAACTACCAGTATTTGCTTTAGTGATTTCAAGATTTTGAGTTCCTTACATATGTTGGAAACTAATTCCTATTGGGTGAAGAGTTTAATAATATTTCTCCCACTCCATAGATTATATCTTTACCTTGCCAATTCTTTCCTTGCTATGTGGAAGAATTTCGATATCTGATATAATATCATCTGTGCATTTATCCTTATGTACACATCTCTTCCCAGACACATGTCACATAATACTTACTTCAAGTTTTCTTCTAAGAATTTTTATTGTTTTAAGGTTTACAGTTCAGCTTTTTAATTGTGAGTTGACATTTGTATGTGGGACTGGATTAGAATGTGGTCTAAATCTTATACATGTGACACCCACTTTTCACAGGAACATTTATTAAAGAGACATTCCTTCTCCAGATGTGTGTTCTTTTTATTTGTTAAAAGCTACTTAGCTCCAAGTGTGTGGGTTGACTGACAGGTTTTTCAGTCATGTGGCTTTGATCTCTGTGTCCCCTTTAGTGCCAGTTGAAGAGATAATCTCTTGTACTGAATGGAAACATTATCTGTCAATAAAAGGCTGATTGGCCAAGGAGCTGAGACAAGATTAGAAGGTGAGATATCTGGTAGAGGGAGAGGAATTCTGGGAAAATGGTCAGGCATGGGAGATTTGCCTAGACTCTGAGAAAGACATTCACATAAACCAGAGGAAAGGTAACTAACCAGTTGGAGAATTTAGACTAGAATAAACTAGATTATTGAGGTTTGAGCTAGTCAGGAAACAGATTCAAGGTTATTGGCCTAAGCATTTATTAATAAATAATTAGTCTCAGAGTAATTATTTTAGAGAACAAAGTTGCTGGGAGGAAAAGCACATAGTTACAGCCAGCTCTGAGTCTCAATGGTCAGTGAGTGTTGAAATATATTCAGTGTCACTAATCAGGGAAGAGCACATTGATACATCAAAAAAGTATATCTTAACTCAATTAGAATAATTTCAGTTAAAAAACAAGAAATGACAAGTATTGGTGAAGACCTAGAGAATAGGACATCCTTATGCCATATTTGTGGAAATGTAAATTAGTATGACAACTATGAAAAGCAAGACAGAGGTGCCTCAAAACAAAACAAAACAAAAAAACAAACAAAACAATAAAAAATATATCCAATCAACAACACCCTCAAGACCCCATAAAACACAAATATAAAACCACTTAATTCACAATTAGCAATCTCACAAAGATATACACACACTCTCATGTCCATTTTTAGCAGTTTCAGAGCAGTTAAGACAGAATCTGTGAAAGTGCTCACTAATGGATGAATAAAGAAATATGGCAAACATTATGGGACCCATATCATTAGTAGCAATGTAGATGGAGTTGTAAAAAACAAACCAGGAATTGAAAATCAGATATTACATATTTTAGTGACATGTATACCCTAAGAATTCTAAGCAAATAAAATCAGAAAGCAGAACAGTAATCACCATAGGCTCCCAGAGAGGGAGACATGGTAGGACTATGGGCACAAACTCACAAATGCATAGAAAGACAAGCCTTGTGTTGCACAGAAGGGTTATCCTAATTAACAATATAGTGTAGTGTAGTTCAAAATAGCTAAAAGGTGATTTTTGAATATTATAATAACATATAAATAATTTATCTTTGAGATGACTGAAAAATATAAATGTCCTGATTTGATCAGTATCAATGTACAAAACCAAACCTAGGTTCTGTAATCCATAAAGAGGAACAATTATTATCTCTCAGTAATGAAAAGAAGATTTGGCAATGTCCAAGGAACATCGAAAACAGATTCTATTTTTATATAACAATTTTCTGTGAATTCTGAAATGCTCTGTGATCTTTTAGTTTGGAGGCAATATGAAAAAATATCATTGTATGATTCCTGAGCAATCCAGAACACAGACATCTACCAAGATATCTCTGCTTCAGATCCCAAGGTTCTAGCCAGACCAAGTGAGTAGTGGGAGTGAGCTACAAGGGCTAAGATTGGAATATACAGTGAATACACAGATCCAAAGAAGGGGACACAGAAGTGTCGTCTCCCTCCCCTCTGCTTGGACTCTGTTTCTGCTGTTTCTGAAAGCAAAAGAGGTTGCCCACCTGTGGAGTGAAATGCTGACTCCAACTCCTGAGATCAAAGACTGACAATCAGCTCATTTCTGCTAGAACTCACACTTAAAGTTCCTGCTGTAAACAGACTGCCAGCATCCCTTCTTCTGGTCTCATGTTTATGTTAAAAGTCTGATTGTTGTGGTTTTGTTTTTGCCTTTTACTATATAAACACACTGCACCCTAAGTAAAGTATACCTTGATACATCTACTTGGTGTCATTTTTCTTTGCTCCCCATCCGCTTAATTTCACAGGTCCAGTTTGTCTTCAGTCCAGGACAATCCACTATCGTGTAGGGTCTGCGGGTGGACACTACACAGAAGCATTACTGTCAGAGAGAGCTACTTCCTGCTCCTGGGCTTTATCAAGATATTATTTGAAATGCTGGCCGTTCAAAAGCAATGTTAGCTAGCAAAATTATGATATTACCATCATAAGTTTATAGTTAGTCTGAATTATAAGTACCCATCCCTAATCTACTAAGCACAGAATTAGGTAGGAAGTTGGGCAAACACAAATACTCCTGCTCAAGCTCACACCACTGGCCCTCTGACCTTTTCTGAGCAGCATAAAAGACTCTTGGTTCTTAACATGGTCCTCATGGACCCTCCATGTCAGTAAGTTTCAATGAGTTGTGCATCTGCCAAGTGGTGACTGGCATTTCCTTTTACCGTCTGGCAACTTCAACTGATAGCCAGCTAGGTATCTTCTGTACACACAGATTCACTTGCTACCTTGATAGAGTCCATTTTCCTTAATTTTTATTATTTCAGCTTCAACTCATCAGAGGATGTATGGGCAATCAAAATAAATTAGTCAAATAGTCTTCAGGGCTTTCCTAAAGGTTCAGATGATTATATAGTAATTAGTTGTCTCTTACTAGGAATGTATTTTAAAAGCTAAGGAAATGAGACTTGGAATTTTCTTCCCTCTTCTCTGCCAAAAAGTGAAATAAAATGTAATTAATGACTATGGATCAAAATTCTTTGGTTTATCTTATTGTCTTAGTTAAACCTGGGGTAATTGTTCTAAATATTTCTGCCCTCACTAAGGCAGACTTCTTCCTTTCAAGCTGGCTCCATGTTTTAAGTTTACATGGGGTAATATGAGCTTCATTTCCTTTTATAGTGTCTATCCTCTTCTGTTTGCATTGATTGTTATTCAAGTTAACAATGTCCCAACAAATGCCGGGTAGTGGTGGCACATGCCTTTAATCCCAGCACTTGGGAGGTAGAGGCAGGCAGAGTTCTGAGTAGGAGGCCAGCCTAGTCTATAGAGTGAGTTCCAGGACAGCTAGGGCTACAGAGAGAAACCCTGTCTCAAAAGACCAAAAACAAACAAAAAGAAAAAAAGAAAGAAAAGAAAAGAAAAGAAAAGAATATCCCAACAAAGGAGTACACATGGCTCTAGCTGCATATGTAGCAGAGGATGGCCTTGTCATGCACCAATGGGAGGAGATGTCCTTGGTCCTATGAAGGCTCAATAGATCCCCACTGTAGGGGAATAGAGGTGGGAGTGGGTGGGTATGTGAGTGGAAGAACACCTGCTTAGGATGGGATAGGGGGCTTCTGGGAGGAGGGAACAGGGAAAGGGGATAACATTTGAAATGTAAATAAAAAAATATCCAATAAAAGAAAAAACAGAAAAAAAAAAAAGAATGTCCCCACAATTATGTGTTTCCCTGTCAACATAATATGCTAGAGGAATGTGGCTGGCTTCATTTGTATTCTATTCAGCATATTTGAGGTTGTACAGATTCTTTACTATTGGTAAATATAATGTCTCACTGTGACCTCACTGGAGTTTGTTTTTCTTCTTCACAGTTACCCTTCCGGAATGGAATATAAACTTCTGAATCAGAAACTAGTTCTTGAAATGCTTCTAAAATTTTGCTTTGAATACCCATTAGTAAGCAAACTCATTTAAACTTGGGAAAGTTATTAGAAGAATGTAATATGGACTCATTTATAATGATTCCCTTGCTTGAGGAAACCATTAACTTTGGAAGCTATGCTATTAGTATGACTAAACTTCTTAAAATAGCCAATATTTAGGGATAATTAGGGACTGTGTAAAAGGTACTAGTTCTATGAACAGAGGACACAAGAGGTAGTTGAATATATTTATAATTAGATTATATAAATAGCAAAGAGGCTAAAATTTAATTCACTTGAGGCTTTCTCAATAAACTGAAAAAATTTTGGATCAATCATGCAAAACATCTACACATATTCAGCCTTTTCTCATTTTGAGCAGCTTTCTTCATTATGCAGTGTTTTGTACTTTCTTGCTCCCTCCTAGAACTCCATGCCTATCCTCAAATACATTTACTGTCAGCTGCCTTCAGAATCATGGGTTATTGCTGGTCTAAGGCGAAGAATATGAGTGGATTTCCCATATGTGAGAACATTACTAAACTACTATATCAGAAGTTATTTGGCTTATAATACTCAAAAGAGAGAGAGAAATCACACAACACATGGAGAGATAGCTCAGCAAATAATATTATGAGGAACATATTTGTTAGGGAAACTATTTAGGCATATATTTTTTAAAGTGTTTTGTCCTAGGAGTAGTCTGGACATAGTAAGCAAAAACATATAGAAGAGGGAAAGAAACTATGATTACTGCACTGAACATGGCAGGAAGTTATAGCATTGTGACATTTGTCTCCACAGAGAGTATATATAGTAAAACAGAATACAAAAGAAACATGAAAGTCATTTGTGGTGGGCATTTACTACATGGAGCTTGCAGAATTGTCTGGGTGAGTGTAGAGCCTTGAGTTTCAACCAAGCCTATCACATGACTGTCTGCAACTATAGATTCCATTAACACCACACAGGCTACACCAAACATTAAACTTTACATAAGTATGCTTTCCCTAATAATTTGCTTTATAAGCTTATCACTCTTTTGACTCTTTAGGAATATATTTTAAAGTGTTAAAAATATAGTTAAAGAAAAGAAACATATTTTTTAGGTATAGAAGTAATTTTCTCTCAATATTCTTAGTTTATGAATTTTTTCTCTATTAGAATTTCAAATTATAATTTGTGTGGGTGTTATATGTTCATACATTTATGAGAATGCATGTTCTTATATGTACAGACATGTGTGGATCAGAAGTATGTGTCAGGCATTTTCCTCTACTGCTTTCCACACTCTTTTTTTTATTAGATGTTTTCTTATTTACAATATCTCCTTTCCCAGGTTCCCCTCCCCCCAAAGAAAGAAAGAAAAAACAAAAATAAAATTAAAGAAAAACCCCAAAACTAAAACAATCCCCTGTTCCCTCCCCCTCCCCCTGCTCATCATCCCACTCCCTCCTGCTTATTGGCCCTGGCATTCCCCTACACTGGGGCATAGAACCTTCACACGACCAAGGTCCTCTCCTCCCATTGATGACCATGGAGAAAGAAGAACACTCCTTCATTGCTTGTGGAATTGCAAGCTGGTACAACTACTCTGGAAATCAGTTTGACAGTTCCTCCGGAAATTGGACATAGTACTACCAGAGGACCCAGATATACCACTCCTGGCCATATACCCAGAAGATGCTCCCACATATAATAAGGACACATGCTCCACTGTGTTCATAGCAGCCTTATTTATAATAGCCAGAAACTGGAAACAACCCAGATGTCCCTCAACAGAGGAATGGATACAGAAAATGTAGTACATCTACACAATGGAGTACTACTTTATTGCTATTAAAAACAATGAAGTTATAAAATTCTTGGGGAAATGGATGGACCTGGAGAATATCATCCTGAGTGAGGTAATCCAATCACAAAAGAACACACATGGTATGCATTCCCTGATAAGTGGATATTAGCCTAGAAGTTCGGAATACACAAAGTACAAACCACAAACCATAAGAAATTCAAGAAGAAGGAAGACCAAAGTGAGGATACTTAGTTCCTTCTTAAAAGGGGGAAGAAAATACCCATTGAAGGAGTTGTAGAGGCTGACTATGGAGCAGTGACTAAAGGAAGGACAATCCAGAGACTGCTCCACCTGGGAATCCTTCCCATGTTCAATCATCAAATCTAGACACTATTGTGGATGCCAACAAGTGCTGGCTGACAGGAGCCTGATATAGCTGTCTCCTGAGAGGCTCTGACAGTACCCGACTAATATAGAAGTAGAGGCTCACAGCCATCCATTGGACTGAGTACAGGGTCCCCAATGAAGGAACTAGAGAAAGGACCCAAGGAGCTGAAAGGTTTGCAGCCCCTTAGGAGGAACAGCTTTTCATACTTTTTTTATTAAAACAGGATCTCTCAATGAACTTGAAATTTGCTATTTTGGCTGATTGGCTCACCAGCAAGATGCAAGATTTCATCTATGACTGATGATAGAAATTTTAATTCAGTTCCTTTTGCTCACATTAGAAGTACTCCAATCCACTGATCAATTTCTACAAGCAATCAAATTTAGTTTTTACTTGTTAATTGTTTTGTTAAAATCCAAGATAGAAGTATGTTCATTAGCCTAGATCTCCATGAGATTACTATTATGAGGCCATTCTGTAACTATACCAAAATACTTCAGATAATATAAAGATAGAAAAAGGTTTTACTTTTCAGCTCATGTTTTCAAGGTTCCATTCTAAGATCAATTAACCCACTGCTTTGTGATTTAGTGAGCATGATTTGTGAATATGGTAGAGAGCATATAGCATAGCAAACTGCTTGCCTTGGGTCCAGAAAGCCAAAAGGAAAGAGGAAAGAGCTGTGTCTGGGGCACCACAATCCTTTTCAATGGCAGACCACGAATGAATGAAGGACCCACTACAGGCTTCACCTCCTGGACCTCCCTATTGTTCTACCTTAGAAAAGAAGCCATTAGACCTGGAGATATGGAAGATTCAAACTATGACAATATCCTTCTGTCTCTTGTCCCATTTTTATATCTTGTCCCACTGGGTTTGTCAGGGACAGTGATCTGCATGGGGATGTCACCAGTAATGATAATGTCTTCTGAGACTATGGTTGAGGAGCGTTAGACATTTTCAGAAATATGTTCATGGTGGTTTGCTTCATTTTGCAATTATTGATTCATTTTAAAGTAACTAATATGCCACAAGTATTTCCCTCTAATAGTAAAGACTTTTCGTTTTGGGTTCACAATTTAAATGAATAGGAAGATTATTAAGATATGCAATAGTTTCCGATTAAACCCTTCACTCTGGATCTTATTAGGAGTTATTATCTTTTTTTCTTATGGAGTCTGCTTTTGCTTCTTTTTATGGGAGAACATACTTAATATTATGAGCATGAAAATGTATATTAGTCAATGACCAGAAGAAAACTTGGAAAACACATAGATGAACATTTTAAGGAAAAGGAATATTATTTGGAAAGCATAGGTAATTAAAGTGGGACAAATCAGAAGGAATTTTCTTTTGGGTTGGTGGAAAATTGAGTGACACTCTTCAGTTTTAACTTTGTTAGTTAAAACCATTTGATAATATGCACAAATAAATAGGAATAATAGAGAGTGGATAAGAAAGTCAAAGAAAACAATTGAACTAATTTATTTGACTTTAAAGGGAGTCGTATCTATGAGCTTTTAGACCATCTCTTATAATATAACAGCAATAGAAAAAAGAAAGGACTATAGTGTTGTAGATCCTGACTAAGCTGTGGCCCAACAATATGAAAGGATGGTCCTTGGGGAACCCATTTTAATTATAGTGTGGTGATTTGCTTGGTGTGTCTTTTTAGGCTAATATATTGTTTAGCTTTTCTGAGCTCATTTTCTCATCTTTGAGAAGATAGCAATATTATCCCCTATATAGCTGTATCTTATTAGAGTTATATGGGTGTGAACTACTCACAATAAGTGCACAGAAATGACAAGAAATAGCTAAAGCATTCATATAATTCATACACATATATATAGTAGTTCTAGAAATGGTAATTTTTCTCAAAGCATGATGTATGATTCTACGTAAGATAAACACACAGTTTTTCATGTAATTTTGATAACTATATAGACTTACTGAAAAGTCCACCAAGAAAAATATTTCCATTACCCATCCACCGCTATTTTTCATTGTACTCTTGGGCTTCCCTCAGATCTTGTACTTTTGTGAAGTGCTGATTTATTTCTGATACTATACTTTAGATCATCCCATTTAAATTTGTTGGTAAATGGAATATTTAATATGTACTGTTTAGCATGTGGCTTCTCTTACTAGATAATGTTTTGATGTGTACCAGTGTTGTTTGCACTTTATTGCTTAGTTGTATTACTTTGTTTTGAGGCAGAGTATTATAGTATAGCCAAAGATAGATTTGAATTTACAATTATCCAGCTTCAGCTTTCTGGTGCTGGGATTATAAATATGTGTTACCATTTATGGTTAGTATTCATTTTATAAACATACCACTCCCCCCTCAAATATAATGTTGGTAAAACCTGTATTGGATTATTATTATTATTATTATTATTATTATTATTATTGTTGTTGTTGTTGTTGTTGTTGTTGTTGTTGTTGTTAATTTTAAACCTGTTTTTCTTTTCCTTGGGCAAAGATCCAAGAGTAAAATGTCTGAATAAAGTACAAAATCTCTCCCCTCCACAGGAGATGGATGAACCTAGTGTTCAACCAGTTTTTATCCCTATGATTGGTGTCTTTTCTTCTCATCCAACCAGTCCAGTGAGATCAGTTCTCTTTCTTCTAGACATGTGGGTGAATGTGAAATGATACTTTATTGTTTCAACTTTATCTCCCTGATGCATCTTGATGCTAAATATATTTTTCATGTTCTAATCAGATATTCACATTTTATTCACATGCTATCTCTGAAAAGTATAGTCATTCAAATGTTTTGTGCAGGACGCAAATCATGTAACCTTGGGTTTCTGATTGGACTTGGCAATAATTGAGATCTGATTTGCCCATTATCTAGAGTTAGTCCTGTCCTTAAGAATGGCATGGGATAAATTTGATGTTTGACAAGTAGGAATTAACTAAGTTTATTCCTGCAGGGCTTGGGAAGTGAGTGAAGTCTGTAATCTGATTAGAGGCTGAGGAAAGGGGTTTACAAGTTTAAGGATGGTGTATAGAGTTACTGGCAGAATAAGCCCAGGCAATCAGTAAGATCTTGTTCTAAAAGGAAAGGTAAGAAGAAGGTTGGGAAAATAGCTTAGTGGAATAACACTAGTCTGCCTTGTGTGAGGTCCTAGGTTCAATCCTCATTTCATAAAACAAAAATAAGTAAACAAAGGTTTACTGCTGATAGTAATGATGCAGGAGGGAGTTAAATAAAATGGTATCTGTGAAGGTTAGACACAGATTATTTTATAATATCTTATAAAAGTACTAAAACCACTGCAAAATATAATCAATTATCTACATCCCTGAGTTCTTCGTCCATAGATACCACCAATAATAGATTATAAATACTCAGAAAAGATGTGACTACACTGAGTATGTAGAAGACTTTTGACTAATCTTTAAAAAACAGTGTAATAACACTTTAGGCAATATTTGCATCATATGTCATCTGGAGACAATGTGGAGTGTATGAGAGGGTATGCACAGTTAACAGACATACTACACAATATAAGGAATTGAAGCATTTGTAGACTTTGGTATCTGCAGGGAATTCTTCACTTAATTCCTCTCAGAAACTGAGGAAAGCCATCCTTTGACTCTGTTCTCTTCTAAAATCTGACGTTTCATACATGAAGGGCATGTGAAATGAAAGCAATACCATGATCCATAGAAAGCATGAAATAAAACAGAACTAAGACATTAAGAATGGAGGAATGTCAAGATTCAATATCTTCCTTTTCTCTCAAGTATCACCATTTCTGAAGCTAGTATATTCCCCTCTTTTTTCTTTTCTTCCCTTCCTTTAATTCCTTTTCAAGCATGTTAAAACCCTATTGGAAAAAACTAAAATTTACCTATTAACCTTTTCAATTTCCCCAGCTGTAGTTAACACAAGTTTTGGTGGGTTGGTTCCTTAGAGATTGTTTTTCTTCTGACAATGCCACACTCTGTGGATAATAAAGCTGACAAATGACACCTGTAAGTAGTGCTATTTTGGACATACTATTTCTGTGTAGGCAATAATGCAACTTCATGTGTTTTTTTGGGAATGTTAACATCAGCCCTGAGTAACTTCAACACTATTTATGCTTATCCAGGTGTATCAACAGCTTTAAAAATTGTCATAAGAGATGTGTGTACTGTTTTCAGCTCAATTATTATATTTTTGTGACAGGAGAAATGTGCATTCTTTATGGAGAAATGTCTGATACTTCTTACCCAGGTTATTATGTGAGTTATGATGGCTTCAGTTTTGGTAGAGATTGAAGAAGAGCTATTTCATTATGCAATATCCCTGCATCATTGCTCTGTATATGAGCATGTGTCAACTTCACTGATGGTGGAGGGTTTGGCAGACATAGAAACCTTAGTTGTTTAGCAGTTAAATAATGTAAAAAATACACAGATTAATTACATATTATGAGAAAAACAAACTCAACGAAGTCAATCCCTACTTCCTCTTGTACAACAAGTTATACAGATATATAATCATGATATATATGTAATTTCAAGTTATTTGATTTTAGCCCCAAGAAATAAAATGTTAGTTTAAGAGCAGATCTTTACTTTAATGCTGAATTTTATTACTTATATTGATGTGTGAAAAATCACAAATTTCCATGACATTTTCTTTTTAATCTATTTTTTCAAAAATCTTTGGTATTAGGTGAAATTCCTGGCATAGTAACTTATTTTTTTAAAATGTGACTTTGTATATTAATTCCATACCAGTTTGTTGTGTTATAAAGAAAAACAAGGAATAGATTCCAGGAAAAGTGGGGCATAAAGAAGTCTAGTATATGTTTCTTCTTTCACAAGGATGCATCAAAGCAATGGGAAAATAGAAACATTTAAAGTGAATGATTGAGGGAGAATATTAAAACTTAGTGTGCAATAGAGACTTGAGCTGAAAACTGAGCAAGGGAATTAAAGCAAACCAGAAATCTTGGTGCAATGTTTCCTCATTGCAAGGAAAGGGGAAATGGAAGATGCCAATATATCCCGATATCATGGGTTCTAGAAAGCCTAGTTACAGATCAATAATCCTGTGTTCTCCTTGGTTGGTGGTTTAGACTATGGGTGCTCTGGGGGTGGGGGAAGGTTTGCTTGGTTGATATTGTAGTTCTTCTTATGGGGTTGCAAATCCCTTCAGCTCCTTCATATTTTCCCTTCAAATCTTAGGGATCAGGCTGCTATACTTTGAACTCAACTTGAGAAGGAGGCCATTGTCAGAAAAAATTCTTATTCCTTTGCCCAAACCGTCAAGACTAAATTTACATTGCACACCCTCCTTCTGTGCCATGGGTGTTGTATTCCCTTTTTCTGCTACTGGGATGCTCAGTGCCAGAAGCCTTTCAGTAGTAGGGATGATGCATTAAATTCATAAAGAGATATCCACCAAGCATTATATTCCCAGCAACAACATTTTCACCTGTAGAGTAGCCACAGACTATGCATTTCACATCCCATATTATACATACCATACTCTGCTAGCTGCTAGAACATTTCCACTTCTGCACAAGCCTCAGGTAAATGGGCTCCTTTTCCAGTTGTAAATAATAATACAATAAAATCCACCATGTTTATCTGGAGATCCTATAGGAAAATGGCATGTTGTGGTTGTCTGAACAAATATGGCCCTCATAGACTCATAGGGAATAGTATTATTTGGAAGTGTGGCCTTGCCGAGTTAGGTGTGGCTTTTGGGAGTAGGCGTGGCCTTGTTGGAGGAAGTGTATCACTGAGGGTAGGTTTTGAGGTATCAGAAGCTCAAACCAGGTCCAGTGGCTTATTTTCCCTTCCTAGCTGCCTGTAGATCAAGATGTAGAACTCTCAGCTACTTCTCCAGCATCATGTCTGCTAGTGTGCTAGAGTCATGGTATATGTATATCATTGTGTGTGTTGAGCTGATTTAGATAGGTTATCCAGAGAGAGCCTCTCAGAGCAATTGACATTTACTCAGACTTAAAGAAGAAAGAGCTGCCCTTATGAAATTCCTAGGGGAAAGGGTTAATGTTCCAGGCTGGAGTAAACAGCTGCTCTTAAAAGACCAACATTAATAACTTCAAACAGCAGAAGGATGATACTATGTCCAAAGGTCAGAGAATAGACTCCAAAGGTGTGTTTATAAAGGTGGGAGATTAAGATCAAGCAAAAGCCTTCAGGACATAATGAGCAATTTGCATTTTATCTTGAGTATTATTACTTAATACAAAAAGGAAATGCAAAGCAGAGGTAGCTACTGTGTCAAAGAAGAGGCAAATAACACTGAGAAATATTTCAGGGGTAAGGGGAAATGAAAGAGTCCTATATATGGAACAGTAAGGTACAAGGGCTCCTAGGCTTATTCCTGGATTTTTGACTTGGTTCACAGTATCAATTATTTTGACCATTTCTGTATAAAATACCTGAAAAGAATAGCTTAAGGAAGAGAAGTCTTATTTTAGATTTTTGCTTTGAGGGTACAGCTTACTGTGTGGGAGAGGAGTGGTAGCAGGGGCTTGAAGCAGATGCTCCTGTTGCATGTCCAAGGTAAATGCAGGTGTTCAGCTTATTCTTTCTATTTTTGCAGCTTGGGGCTGTAGCTCATAGAACAGTCCTGCCCAGTTACTCCTTAAAATGGATCTTACCACTTTCAATAATCCAATCAAGAAAGTCTCTCACAAAATATCCAGTGGTTTGTCATGTAGGTGATTCTAGATCCTGTCATGCTGACAAACCATGTTAAACATCATAACTCTTATGTAACATTATCAGAAAAATAATAAGAGAAAGAGTAGGTTTGTGGATTCAGCCTGTTGAATCTCATTCGACCATTCTGTGTTTGTTATGTTTATGGAGCCATGCCAGAGAGATGTATGCATTATAGTATTTGTTTATAAAAGAAGGCTAAAACACCAATGATTTAAACAAGCTGAGAGTTTATATTTTCCTTATATGACTAAAGCTAAGTTAGAATCCAAGACTGTTGAGTGCCTGGGTCTTAACATAATGAAGTGACTCAATAACGTCAGGAAGAGATTAAAGCCATTGAAATGAAAGTTTATGATTACAGTTCCCATAGAGTCCTTCAAGGATGTGCAAGGAAGAACTAGGCTTGTTGAGAAGATAGAAGTGGAAATGATTCCAGTCTATACTGGACTTTCTATAAGAAAGGTAAAGCTGGCATAAGACTGACATACTTGAACAATGTTCAGGAACCTTCAGGTATGAGGGTTATCCATAGCTGTGTGTGTTAGAAATCAGGAGCTTCCCAAGCCTACCCTAGGAGATTCAGCTCCAAAAGCCACATTACTAACCGCAGCAGCCAAATGGGACACATTTCTACTGCCTCTATGAGATTCATATATTCCTTAAGTGACATGAATATTCTTTAAAGGAGCTCCCCACCCTAATCAATCTCTGTTGTTCTCTTCCTGTCTCTGTCTCTATCTCTCTCTTATGTCCCTACTTCTAGAGGGTCTTTTGCTCCCCTGTTCCAAATAAATGTTTTGTGTGAGATCTGCTGCCTAGTGTGATCTCTCCTAAGGCATCCTTGACTCCAACTCACCAAGGTACTCTGCTGCTAAATCCTAACAGTGTGGCCTTGGATCGATTATCTGTAGAAGAATTATTTTCTGTGTGTGTGAAAATTAAAGAAAGTAGATAGGATTAGGTTTGGCTGGAGTTAGGGTTAATTGTTTGTATACACAAGGCAGACTACCAGGCAATTGCTTGTATCTCTAGAGATTAGTTAGTTATGAGATATACTCTTACCCTAGTCAGGAAGAACCGCTCCACAGTATTTCAAATCAAAGAATAAATTATGATTAAAATAGGGCTGGTAGCACAGCATCATTCTTATAAAGATATTGCTTATTTTTTTCATTGCCCATTCTCAACCTATAGCTCAAGTACCATAATAAGTTTGCAGGGGACTCCAGATATCATGTTCATATTTCATCTGATAGAAGCACAGTATCTTCCTTTAAGAAAATTCCTGGCACCATCTCACAATCCAATTTCCTTATAGTATATTGATGATCACTAGATGAATAGTTGTGAAAGGACAAGAGACCTGATCTGGAGAGTTGGAGCTGTTAGCTCAGGAACAGAAATATTCTAAGTGAAGACATTCACAACATTTATATAATAGGGATATTCACACACTATACCTGTTAGTGTTATTTGCCCAAATAAAAGGCTGTTGCTATCAGAGCAATGTTGAGGAAGAGTAGGAAGAAATAAAAGAGGAGGAAGGAAATGCAGTAGTAAGCACATGCTGTTCTTTGCCAAGAGGCAGTTGAAAAGAGAAAGAAGGAAACTGGTATACAGATAGGATTGAGGGACTTTTTTTTTTATTTGAACCAGGTTTCTTGTAGCCTTGAACTCATCAGGTTGCTGAAGGAAGATTATCTTGAACATCTGATGCTTTAGCTGCCACCTCCTAAGTGCCGGGACTTCAGCTGAGTGTTAACAAACACATTTCTGTGGTGCTGGGGTTACCAACACAAGCTCCTTGAATTCAAGGTAGACACTCTTTCAAGTGAACTACATCCAAACCCCAAAGGATTTTTATTATAGATGTTAAATTGATAAAAAGATATATATTTAATGTATCTAGAACAGCTGATATATTTAGAGCCAATTTTTAATGAAAGCAAAGATGTTCAAATAGTAATTGGATGTAGTTCTTTTTAAAAAACTTTTATCTTCATCTATTTAGATGCATTTATTCATTTTATCTGTCTTTATTTTTAATTACATTTTTCATAAATATATTCTTATCACATTTCCCTTTGCCAAACTTCTCTCAGATCCTCTCCACGTTTCCATCCATCCCACTCCACATCACATCTTTCTCTCTTTATCTTTAAAAATAAATACAAATATGACTAAAGAAAAATAACAAGACACTACATACACACATGCACATGCACACACACACACACATAGAGTGCAAATGGAAAACAAAATATAGAAGCAAAAGACTAATAGGATAAAAATACCTAAACAAAATAATATGAAGCAAAATGTCTACAGAAATATCATTGATTTTATTTTGCATTAGATAACTATTCCTGGGTGTGAGGCCTAACTTGAAGTGTGATTAATGTATACAGTGAGACTTTTTATAAAATACTAATTTTTCCTTTGCAAAGGGTATCAGTTGCAGATGACTTCTTGGTTAGTGGTGAGAACTTCTCCCTCTCAGTTCTTGGACCCTGTCTGGCCTGAATCTGTGTAGGATTTATGTGAGCTACCACAGTTTCTGTTAGTTTCTATGTGCATCGGTCATGTTGTGTGTGTCTGAAAAACATGGTTTTGAATGTGAATCTCATGGAAATCTTTAACGTATCAACTTGAGGTAAGCCAACAGTGATAAAATCATTGCTTTCTTGTTCTGATATTTATCTAGTAAATGTGAATGGAGGACAATGCATTTGGTGTTGAAATGATTAAGATACAAATAATTAAGACTTGTCTGTTTCTCTATACAAAGCTGACCACAGGATTGGCATCTACAACAAAGGCCAGTTCAGAGTATTGGGAAGGCCAGTTCAGAGCATTGGGTCAAATAACCAACTTTGTTTGTACAACTTAAGGAGTTGAATTTACAAGTAACAATGTAGGAAAATTTTGTTTTCTTCCTGCTTTCATGTTTTCTATGAAGAAATGGTTAACATGAGACCTTGTTTAAAAAAGTAGAGAAGTTAGTGGGACATGTTGTAGCTGAGAATGTAAGAAGTACCTCTAAACAAAAAAGTTTGAAGAACAGCCTCATTGGAATTCCTTTATAATACACCTGTCAGACTGTGTAATATGGGAGGAACTTAGAAGCCATTCAGAGACTTAAATATTAATGTTACTTGTTCTTTTAAGGACAACCAAATCATTGTGATTCAAGCACAATTTAATGAGAAAAAACTCTCATCATTTCTTCCTAATCCTTGACAGTGACCTTGTTATGTCATTGATATTGTCAGGATTCCTCCACTTGACTTCTAATAAATCTGATTCTAAATTGGTTTGTAGTTGAATTTTGAAAAGGATCAATAGATTCATTTGCACTGATTCTCACTCTGAAGCCAAAAACGTGCCTGTACATGCATAGAACTAGATTAGCAGATTTGATTCATAACCTCTTGGCTGTCTCAGAAAAACAGTATACCTGGAATGCTGTATAACATTTGAAGAATTAAATTAGAGACACCACTGCCTGGACATGATGCTGTCATCTGCACTTAATCTTCAGCAACTAGTAAATGGGAGGCCTATCTCTCCTGACATTAATAGACACCATCCTTGTGTAATATATGCACTAAAAAAATCCTTAAGCACCATAATTTTCAAAAATATAATAATTGCACTGGAATTGAATGCAATGGTACTTCTGTAGTCATAACTTTAAATGAGGAGGGAGTATACCAAGGAGGTGAGGGTATCTTATTTAGCTTAAGCTGAAGAATTTTAGAGAAACTGATTAGAAATTTTCATGAATATGGAACGCAGTATGCCTTTGTTTGTTATTTATATATCTTTGAGTTTATGCCGGGCGGTGGTGGCACACTTCAAAAGGCATTGGTAGAATATATTCTTTACCATGGACTGTTTTGTGGTAGATATAAAAGTCTGCACAAGGCAGTGCATTTTTCTTCTCTCAAGTAATGTCTAATTTAGTGTAGCATTACAGAAATCCAGAGCTGGTCAAAATACAGAGAACAACTGATTATGGGGTGTATAGACCCAAATGATAGATTTACAATACGCCCTACAACTTAGACTCAGGGAATATGGAAGAGAAGAAGGTAGAAAGATTGTTAAGAGCCAGAAAGGGAGGATGTCTGCTGTAAGATAGTATTTTCTATGTATGACAGGAAAGCCACATCCAGGAAACAAACTCAAACAAGACCTAAAAAATGATACTGTCAATTGACATGCCAGTGTAGATGAGGGAAATTTTGTAAAGTCCAAGCCCTAGATGGAACTACAGAAAATTGATAGTTATCCAGAAAGGAAAAACCAGTTTTCTCAAGTGACAAGCCCTTTGACAGGTTATTAAATTTCAATTTCAAGAGGCCAACTCTAAACATACAGATAGCAACACTAAATGAAATAGGCAGATTGTATTTAAACATACATATAACATATATATTATTATGATATGTTTAATAATAATAATTAAATAATAAGCAATCATGAATTTGAGGAATAAAGGAGATACAGAATGTACTGGAGGAGGAGAGGATGAGAACCATATAGTATATGGTGGTCATATATAAAATTCTCAAAATATTTAAAAATAAATTAAAGAAGAGAATAGCATAAGTTGGAACAAATAATCAACTTCAATGAAAGTTCCAGTGTTCTTTAGGGTTATGCCAGAAAGATAGCAATGAACCCCAAAGGTGTGCAATATGGGTAACGTAGAAGTGATAGGTTTGTAAGGTGAGAGAGATATATTTGTGCAGTAAGAGGAGATGATAGGCTGATATTTTAGGTAAGAATGTAGCCATAAGTAAAGGTGATGCAAAGTGAAGAAAACTTTATCACCGAGAAGTGTGCCAGGAAAAGGGAAGTAGAATGGAAAAGAGACAGAATAAGGTTGTAGTCAGTCTGTAGAAGCTGTTAAAGGAAAAGGCCATAAGGTGAAATTTAATAGCCAGTATAACATGAATGCCAGTGTGTTATGCAGGAGTATAAGAGTAACATGAGTAAATAATGGGATAAATTAATAGCAGCCTCTAAGTTACTGAAGAGAGTTTATACCACATACGGACTCAGTGACTGCATTTCCCCCACAACCCGGAGGAAGAGAGGACCTAATTGGCTTCACATTTACTTATAAAGTGAGTGGTTGGACAACGTGAAGAAATTCCTGTAAAATTAGGAAAGGGTTTGAAACTAGAAATCTAAGAAGTGTTTCATTGAATGTTTATAAAGTATGCAAGTAATATTTGGATATTACTACATACTATATTTCTTAGAATGGTTCTTGAATGTGTGTTGTAGCAAAATGAAGACAGAACATATCTATGGAAAGAATAATACAGGGGAAAGAGTGAGGTTTACCCATCAATGCAATGAGAAGGGAACTCTTGTTATATTAGTCATGGGATGGTCTAAGCAATATCTTAAATTCAGGGTGCATAATTAAATTTGTTGTACCATATTGTTAGAAACTAAACACTATTTTCTTTCTCATACTGGTTGCTTGGATTGTATAATTCAATAAATATTATCAAAGAATATGACATTAGATTTAAAGAGGAAAAGAGTTTTAAATGAATAAAAAGACTGCATTGCTGGTGGGAGTGCAAACTGGTACAACCACTCTGGAAATCAGTTTGGCGGTTCCTCCGGA
>NW_022196896.1:137306765-137309572 GCF_008632895.1 Mastomys coucha | reverse complement strand
GGGAAACTGGGAATGGAGAAATTTACATGTAAATAAAGAAAATATCTAAAATAAAAAAAAAAAGTAGTAGCCATTAGTGCTCTGTGCAAGTGCAGTCAATCACACAGATTACAGAAAGCATATGTTTTTAGTGGTGTCTTCAGGGCATCTTCAAATAAATATTTCATTTTAGTGCTGTGCGTGGTTGAGATTCTGCATGGCACTTTCCTGCAATTTCTGAGCTTTCTTATTTCTTGAATCCTGGCTACAGTTCTTTAAACTGCCTTCATTTCCCTCAACTTCTTCAATATATGTGTGCAGGGTCTAATCTCCAGTATTAAGCCTGTCCCTGTATCAAATACCCATAGTGTTTTCTACATTCCAGAAAGAATCCTGATTCACAGATATTTTGGTAGTTTCAAGGTCTTTTGAATTTTAGTAGAATTTTGGGTATATGATATCTTTGAGATGAAACAGATTAATGAGCTCATCCAGTGTCCCTTAATTTTGCAGTTGAGACACTGAAAATGTTCTCTCTGGACTTCTGAAAAGACATAGACTGTATGCTTCAACTGGGTAATCAGAGGAGACTTAGCAATGTTCTATTTATGTAGGTGAGGACAGGTTATTGCCATTATATGTCTGAAAGGATGAAAATTAAAAGCACAAAGACAGTTGAGTAGAGGACTACCCACTAGGAGCAGAAACCTTCAAAAGAGGTTAAGTAGCCACCCATGCAAACTCCAAAGATTCCCCTTGCTTTTCTGCCCTTACACTTCCCACCAGTAGCTTTCAAATGAATCTGAGAAATGGATATCAAATGGGGTTGTTACACAGTCCTTCCAATTCCATATAGGAATAATGAAACAACAGAAAGTTATAGCATATGTAGATTCTAGGTATTTGGATCAAGGTCCTCACACTTGCAAGTGCTTTCACACATCAAGCCACCTTGCCAGCCTGAAAATTATTAGTTTTACCAAAGAAAGAAGAAAATATTTTAACTTTAACTCAGAGAAATAGAAATAATATTTAACTTTGTAAAAATTATCACATATTGAGTTTCCTGTGGCAATTTATGTGTCTTTATCCATGTATGAAACCAACATCAAATAATAACATTTAATGTACCTGTCAGTGTGCTTGTGAGATACACGTGTCATTTATTGTCCTTTCTGTCCCAGAGTTTATAGCCAGCCTTAACTATTCAAGTGAATTATTTTTCCTGCAGCCCAGCATGATGTTAATGTACAGTTAGTTAATGTATTCCTGGGCAAAGCTAATATTTTCTAGAGCAAAACATAATTTGGAAAGTAAATCTTCCCAAATCTGAAAGTGAATTCCAAAGAATAAAGAATATTTCTGCTTTTTTTCCTAGGGTTAGGTAGATATTCTCTATGTCATTAAGAAATGGTCATACTTTGTGTGTGCACATGTGAATGTGTGAGGATATATGCTTATCTAATCTGTGTGTTTTTCTATGTACATTTCATATATATGAAATTTTAATACAAGTACCACTGCCCAGGAAAGAATCAGTAAATAAGCTGAACTAAAAGAAGTATTTTCTCACCATGGCTTCAATCTATCTACAGATCAGTCTGCTTCCAGATGCAGTGCAAAGAAAACACTTGTTTTTAAGGCTCTTCTCCACTGATTCAAGGAGAAAGTTGACTAATTCAATGAAAGCTGATGACCTATAAATAAACAACTCTTGGTGAGTTCCTATAAATCTTTTATGGCTGTCTCACAAAAATATAGAATTTACATAAACATTAGGGAAAATATTGTGTACCCAGTTCCCAGTGCCCACTTGAAAGCAAAGTATCAATGGAGACATTAGGCTTTGCTGGTGCTCTCTGAGTATATCATATTTTAGCTATAATGCCAAATATTGAATATAATGTCTCATTTTGTACTCCAATAACAATTAATTTTACTCCAAACCACATATGAGGAAGCTGAGGTTTAGAGATGGTGAATAACAACCCTAAATTAGCACATACAGCCTAAACCAATCACAGAACTGGCATGAGAACTGAAGTTTGGTCAATCTCTATAATTTGTTATTTTGATGGACAAGACTATATGACATGTTATGTTTTTTTCTATTTCTTTGTTCTATAGTTTTTCTCTTTGCTGATTGCAGGCAATCACGAATATAAGCATGAGATCTGAGAACAATTTCACTAGATTTAAGACAAATATCAGCTCTAAAAAAACCTGATCATCTTGTTACTATGCAATAATACAATTATAATTAAATGAAATTTATTAAAATTCCATCTCTAGCTTACTAACATCATTTCAAATAAAATCAATGGGTGACAGTGGCTCACATTTCAAATGGATTTCCTTCTAGATGATTTCAAGTAAATGCATATAGTAGATGGAAAATAATATGGGATTAAGAATCACAAGTCGGAGACCAGAGCAGCCAGCCGGGAGGCACAGGCCCCACGAGTCCCACGGGAGCCACAGAGCAGCAGGGGCAGGATCTGCTCAGCTTCCAAGTGACAGAGGAGGATCGGTGTCCTTCTCTGCCCCTTCCCTGCGGGTGGAGAGCCTACCTCCAGGGAATGCCATAAGCCAGAGACTCGGGCGAGAGCCTCCACTTTCTCTCTGGTGAGTTCCTAAGACCAGACCAGCCGGCCAGGAGGCACAGGCCCCAGGAGTCGCAGGGGACTTGCAGGGCGGCAGGGATAGGACAAGCTATAGTCAGAGATACTAAGAACTTCTAACACTAAAAAGCAAGAGATGGTGAAAGGCAAATGCAAGAAACTTACCAACTGAAACCAAGACTACATGGCTTCATCAGAACCTAGTAC
>NW_022196896.1:137288122-137299915 GCF_008632895.1 Mastomys coucha | reverse complement strand
TGAGTACAGGGTCCCCAGTGAAGGAGTTAGAGAAAGGTCCAATGGAGCTGAGGGGTTTGCGGCCCCTTAGAACGAACAACTATGAACTAACTAGTACCCTCAGAACTCCCAGGGTCTCAACCACCAACCAAAGACTGCACATGGAAGGGTCTTATTGTTCTGGCAGCATGTATATAGTAGAGGATTGCAATTTGATCATCAATAGGAGGAGAAGATCTCGGCCCTGTGAAAGTTCTGCGCCCCAGTGTAGGGGAATATCAGGGCCAATAAGTGGGAGAGGGTGGTATGGCAGGCATGAGGAGGGGGGAGGCAACAGGGGTTTGTTTTTGTTGTTTTTGTTTGTTTCTTTATTTTTTGGAGGGGAAACTAGGAATGGAGAAATTTACATGTAAATAAAGAAAATATCTAATAAAGAAAAAAAAAGAATCACAAGTCTTGGATTTGGATTAGTCCACATTCTAATTCTATTCTACCTCTGTACTTTATTTTGAAATCTAGTTTTCAAAACCTGTGAAGTCACTTCCATTTCCAAGCTTCTCTGATGTGTATTCACTATTAGCTAATTTAGAACTTTCTATCGTGGTCACTGTGTTTCTGTGCACTGTCTCTGATACCGTTAAAAACCAACTTTAAACTTTAAAAGTTATTTGATGCCATATTTTAAAGGTATAATGAAAAATAATATATTCAGAAACACTGCAATGGGTTTACATTCAGCTTTAAATATTAGAATGGCAAGTGGAAAATTACATTAAAGCACAGAGCAGAAATTTTTGTGTGTGAAATGACCAAGAAGAAATATTAGGTATTGGTGGGGTTGAGGTTATGGCTAAACCAATTCAATAAGATTTTTTCTGATCACATATTTTACTAGGAAATGGTAGAAGATGAATATTGAATCTGCTGTTGTTGGGAATGTAAAAGTAACTTTTATTGGCCTTATGTAATTGTTGTCTTGGAGGCTTGCTGCTGAATAACCTCACCCTTTCTAGAACTCTGGCTGGCTGGTTCAACTCAGCTGTTCTGGCTTAAACGGTTCTCCATACTGACTGATTCAAATTGGCTTCTCTTGGCTTCTGATTGAATTGCTGTTTGGCTTCAAACTAACTCTGGCAGTCATCCTAATCTTTCTCCTCATTCTTTGGCTTGTTCTATATTCACCTGTGTCGAACTTGTTCTTTCATCAACCTGCCTCTGCAAAACTGTCCCAGTAATACTGCCTATGCTCTTTCCCTCTCTTTTTTGTATTGATCTCTTAAGTAGCCTCCTTTTCCTATCTGTTCTCCTTAGAGTTAGGCATATCCTATCTCTGAATCATTTCCTCTGATTTGTCACTTTGTCTACCCCTCAGTTAGACGTCACTTTTAAACATGACTGCTTCCTTTTACAAATTAACCTTACATATATTGTTTGGGATTAAAAGTGTGTACTAATGGCATGTCTGTATTCCAGCTGTATCATATTGACCTAAAAGATGTGAGTTCTAGCCACAGCAGCCATGTTGCTGGATTAAAATTCCTCTACAAGACAATATGTCTGGAGAAAAGGTGAGTTCCTATTAAACTGCATTAGCCATGCTCTGGAAAAAGTAGATTTTATAAGGAAGTGCACAGATGGAACTAGAAGGTTCAAGAGCCTTATAAAGATTTAGATAAGCAAAGGATTGTTGTGTAGTGTATAAGTTATGAATTTGGGGCTTTGAGAACCAGACCATATTGGAGAGTATGAAATTATAATTGCCATGTTATGATGAACTTTATCTGTAGGTTTATTTCTTTAAAAGTGTTAGAAAATAGGTGGAAAATAGGAGTTAATTCTAACTATCCATGTCCCACACTATGGCAGATGAATGGTAGAGATTCAGAACCAGTTGCTGTCAGGATATATGCATCTTCCTGGTAGCAAAGGAGCTTGCAGACAGAGGGACATCATTAGGTGTTCATGTAATCTCCCTTTTAATTAAGTGGTACATGAAGGTGAAAGGATGTGTATGGGAGAGGAAATAATTCAGATGCCAAAATCTAGAATAGGAAACAATCAAATCCTACACTGAAGGGAAGATAAAAATACATTAATGCACATATGTTGATTCTATTCTTGATACTATCATTTTAATTCATTTTACAAAAGCTGAAGAGTGTTTTTCATTTCTGTAATCTTAGCTCAGAGTGGTATTTCTGCTTGGCTTTTAAAAACTACCCTTAAGTCATAATTTAATATGATGACTATATTCTGAAATAAAAGTGAGCTGCTGCATGAAGTCTGAATGGGAAACACTGTGCTCACCAGTGGTGTAAATTCTGTGAGCCAAACCCAGGACCATATGTCTTAAAACTCAATATGGCAAGTGATGAGGCAAAATATCCCTCTATCCATAAGCTACCCCAAATTAGAGAACAGATTCCCTATCCCTCCTTGAAAAGAACATATTTCTGATTTCTCTTATGAAATGACTGAGAAAACAGGGCTTATTTTTAGTGATTTTAGTTTCCATCCCATTTTTGCACATCACTACCTGCTTTGTTAAGGAAGCACACCCACTCAGTACTGCAGCAACAGGGACATGCACTTCTTTATTGCTGCTTCCCCCCAAAATGCTTGTTGGAATCAGAACAAGTCTTTCACCATAAATATAATAAAAATGTCCTTATTTTCAATGAATCATTTTAACATCTATTTTCATATAATTAAAAGAATTTTGGGGCTGGCTCAGTGGTTTAGAGCACTGTCTGCTCTACCAGAGGACCAGGGTTTGATTCCCACTTGTGACTTGGTTGCAGGGGATTTGATGGTCTCTTCTGGTCTCTCTGTTCACCAGACACTCACTTAATGTACATATATATACATGCAGGTGAAACACATATACATATAACATAAAAATAAATAAATCCTTTAAAAATAACTTTACAAACAAAGCAAAAACAACAACAACAACAAAAAAAAACCCCTTCATATCCTTTCTCTCTCATCCTGAATAAAATTTGCAAACAATGAGAAACTCCAATTAAACTCAGCGGGCAACATGCCAAAGGAAGACCTGGAATTAGAGGAGACTTTCTGAGAGGAGCTACAGAAGGAGATGTTCAGGGAAGAGAGGGAACTGGGGTGAAGATGAGAAAAATTAATTGTATAAAATTCATTGTATGAACCTGACAAACAGTAAAGTCTTTTAAAAATTAATATTAAAATTTTGAAATATTTTTAAATAGAGAACTTGTTTTGTGATGTTCAAATGGTATAATGAACAAAAAATCTTTTTAATATAAAATTATTCTTTCATGGTTAAGCACGACTGAAAGAAACTAGTGTTTATTTGGTGTAATTAAGAAGATACCTCATGAGGAGTATGTAATAGTGTTACAGACAGTTATTGCTTATGGGTGTTTGCTCTATGAACTTTACCATTTTTCTTTATATTTATTTATGAACAGAGATTTAAAAAATAACCAACAACATTGGCATGAACTGGTATTGGAAACAGTGTGCTTCCGCCTTCTTTCTTTTCTCTGTCTCTGTTTCTCTGTGTGTCTCTCTCTCTTTCTCACTCTCCCCTCCCACACACACATACATACACACATACACCCTTCTTGCCTTCTGGGTCTCTAATTGACACTTGTCTTCTTTTGTATAGATACCTATGCCACTTTACTCCCTTTATATCTCATTCTTATTGGTTTTTACTATTGTTTTTTTTTTAATTCTGCCAACAGCTATTTTACTTTTCTTTTTTAGATTTATTTTATTTTGTTTTATGTGTATGAGTATACTGTAGCTGTACAGATGTCTGTGAGCTATCATGTGTGTGGCTGCTGGGAATTGAACTCAGGACCTCTGCCTGCCCTACTCACTCCAGCCCCACTTGCTACGGAATAGTTCACTGTAGCTGTCTTCAGATGCACCAGAAGAGGGCATCGGATCTCATTACTGGTGGTTGTGAGCCACCATATGGTTGCTGGGATCTGAACTCAGGACTTTTGGAAGAGCAGTCAGTGCTCTTACTGGCTGAGCCATCTCACCAGCCCTTTACTATTGTTTCTTATTGATATTTCTAAATTCAACCTCTTTTTTATTGGTCCTTTTATTTTTTGTATTTTATTTCATTACTTATCTAGTCATAACAGCTATTATCAGCTTATTTCCCCCTTTTCATAGCCCTCTCTCATTTTCTAGTCTAAATAGAAAGAAAAATTATTTTTTCCACAAGGTTAGTAGGTAGACTACTCCTGCTGTAGTATATGGAGGCTCCCCTTCTTTAAGTTATAGCATCTCACTAGCCCTACATAATGTGCCTCTCCATGATCAGACCACTTTGCTTTCTCTATTGAAGAAAAAGGGATCAAAACTGTCCTAGAGTTTCTAGTGCTGAGACAAAACATCATGACCAAAAAGCAAGTTGTGGGAGAAAGGGTTTATTCAGCTTACCACATTGCTGTTCATCACCAAAAGAAGTCAGGACAGGAACTCACACAGAACAGGAACCTGGAGGCAGGAACTGATGCAAAGGCCATGAAGAAGTGCTGTTTTCTGGCTTGCTTCTTATGGCTTGCTTGGCTTAATTTCTTATAGAACCTAGGACTACCATCCCAGGATGGCATCACCCATAATGGGATGGGTCCTCCATCACTAGTCACTAGTTAAGAAAATGCCCTATAACTGGATTTTATCGAGACATTTTCTCAATTGAGACTCCTCCCTTTCTGATTACTTGGGTTGAGTTGACATAAAACCAGTTAGCACAAAACCTCACAGATCTGGCTGGTTATGTGAAGCAGTTTAAGTTTGCCAACACAGTTAGTAAGCTAAAATGGGATTGCATATGACTATAATAAGGTTAATAGGATTAGATCTACTACCTGTTTAAAACTAGTATGTTTTATCTAACCAGACTAGGGAAACCATTCAATATCCCTTGGTGTACTTGCTGAGTTAATATGGGAGGTCCTGAGTTTCATCTTAAGCACTTGAAAGGGAAATGAAGAGAGAGAGAGAGAGAGAGAGAGAGAGAGAGAGAGAGAGAGAGAGAGAGAGAGAGAGAGAGAGAGAGAGAAGAGAAGGAACACTAAAAAATTTGTGCTTAAAATAAGCTATTTCAAAAAATATCTTCAAGTTACAATGTAGAAGTTGAATTTCATGCCTTCTCATATGTCACTGCTTGGTTCCTCCCTTATGAACACTGGTGAACTTTTAATTGCTCATTATTCTTTTATTTTTGCCTGTGGGTGAATTTATAAATAATTTTGGAGCAGGGCATGAAAATGTACACTAAGAAAACTTCAGGTAAATTATTAACATATCAAAATATTTTCAAGTAAAGGGACAATAGTTTAGAATAAAAGTTGAGAAAACATTTGTATAAGTCAAAGTTATTAGAAATAATGGAACTAGTCATTATTTTGAGTGTGGAAATGAGCCTGCCAAATGTGTTAACTTGTCATTTGCAAACTGTCATTTAGAATATCTTTTTGTTTTCTTCCCCATTTTTCAGCATTTTAAATTTTAAAGAAAAACCATATCTAATTTTCTAAGAAGTTAACTGCTAGAGTTAGATATTCTATCAAGAAAAATACAGGAGAAACACTGGTCACAATAATTACTAATTAGTTATCTTTTTCACATTTGTACAACCAAAACATGTATGACCTTCAAATAAGATGAGACTTTATGTCAGAGAAGTAGACTAATCATAGTCTTATGGCCATATGTCTGTCAACTAAATATATTTCTTCAAATGTTCTATATAAGCATTTTGTTTGTAGTTGTCAGCATAAGAGCCTTTTGTGCAAGGCTCTTAGGATTTGCTCTCTTCTGATCAGTTGGCACTTGTTAATAATATTCTCATCTCACCCACCATTTTCTTCTCTATCAATGTTCTAGGAACAGACTAAGAGTTTACTTAGTAATTGTAACAGTTTTTGGGGGGGGTGTAAGTGCATTAAAAATCTAGTAGATTATATAAATCAAATAGGAGAGGTACATTAATATACTTTTACCTATATCAAGCTGTTAATAGTAAGTAAATCTGATTTCATTTTAGAAAACCATGAAAATCAGCCCCAAAGTAAGTGAACTAAGGATTTGAATAGATCACCTACTAAAAAGAAATGTAATAAAACTGTGTAAAAATAATCGTCAACCCATGATTAAAGAAATGCAAAATTATACTTTAGGGCATAATCTCTGTTTTATCTAAGCCCAAAACCTTGGTGATATGGTTGTGAGCCACCATGTGGTTGCTGGGATCTGAACTCAGTACCTTTGGAAGAGCAGTCAGTGCTCTTACCCACTGAGCCATCTCACCAGCCCTTTACTATTGTTAAACATACACATAGATGTTCCAAAAGAAGCAAATTGCTATCATAAATTAAAATTTTATATGCATGTATTGATTTATAAATATGGCATATTATATATTTGAAAGTGATCCTGGCTTTATAAATGAACCATAATAAATAATATCCTTAAGGCTAAGCATCTCCAAGAAGGATAGGGTCAAAATGCTTACAGGCAAAGATGAAAAGAGTACAGAAAACCAGTGTGCTGGTTGATGATGGGGCTGACTGGAGGACTGTCATGGAACCCTAACTAGGCCTGTGCTCTGAGAAAGAAGAAGATGAATTAGGAACTTTCATAAAATGGTGTCTTTGTTGATCTACAAAGTTAGTGGATAGAAAAATTCCATGCAGCTACAGACAAGGAAAACTGAGGATCTTATCCTGGTCTTTGGTGAAATCAAAACAGTAAAATTCTGCTTTAGGAGCTTGAATGGTCAAGCCTCCAATCCCTTAAGTTTGGAATCTAAATCTTAACTCTTGGTAATATGGCAAATCTCAGTTTGACAATTTATTTTAAAGAAATACCTGGCTGATATTATCTTTGGATACCTTGATGTCAGAAGAAAACTCTTCACTTGGACCAGAATCACAAAATTCCCAAGTTAAGACGCTAGAGATTGATTATATAATCTGAAATGTGTGTCACTTGGTAGAAATGAGAAAGTATAGAATTAGATTCCTAAGGGTACCAGATATAAGAATTCCTAGTGAATAATGATGTGCAAGATTTTGTTCAGTATGTTTGAAGATAGAATAGAGAATGAAAAACTAGTACAAAATAAAGAGTTTCTAATAGTGATCAATACTGATGTCATAAATACTGAATTACTTCATACAGCAAGACTAAAGCATCTTGGTACTTTCTACCTTCATCTATAATCAGGAGGTGCACCTGTTCCACAGCCCTCTGTGCACCAATCCCATAAGTAGAGAGCTTGTCTCTAGGGAGTGTTCTGACACCAGGACTAAGGTGAGATCAGCATTTTCTCTCCTGTGACTTTCTAAGGCAGGAAAAGCCAGGAGGCACAGGCTACAGAAGCAGCAGATCAGCTGGGACAGAGTCTTTTCTATCTCCATCTACAAACAGGAGATGCACCTGTTCCACAGCACTCTGTGCACATTTCATGCAAGGGAAGAGCTTGTCTCCAGGGAGTGTTTTGACCCCCAGACTGAGGAGACATCTTCATTTTCTCTCCAGTGACTTTCTAAGGCAGGGACTGCTCTCCAAGAGGGTTTATCCACAGCCCTCTGCACAAGGGTCTTACCAGGGGGGAGCTGATCTTCCAGGAATGCTGACACGGGGGCTTACAGATGATGATAGAGGAATTTAAGAAGGACATAACTCCCTTAAAGAAAAACAGGAGAACAAAGATAAACAGGTACAAGCCCTTAAAGGGGAAACACAAAAACCCCTTAAAGATTTACAGGAAAGCACAACCAATTAGGTGAAGGAATTAAACAAAACCATCCAGGACCTAAAAATGGAAGTAGAAACAGTTAAGAGAGACAACTCTGGAGATAGAAAGTCTAGGAAAGATGTCAGGAGCCATAGATGCAAGCATCAACAACAGAATACAGGAGATAGAAGAGAGAATCTCAGGGGGAGTATATACCATAGAAAACATTGACACAATAGTCAAAGAAAATGCAAAATGCAAAATGATCTTAACCAAAAACATCCAGGAAATCCAGGACACAATGAGAAGACCAAACCTAAGGATAATAGGTATAGAAGAGAGTGAAGACTTTCAACTTAAAGGGACAGTAAAAATCTTCAACAAAATTATAGAAGGAAACTTCCCTAACCTAAAGAAAGAGATGCCCATGAACAGACAAAAAGCATACAGAACTCCAAATAGACTAGACCAGAAAAGAAATTCCTCCAGTCACAAAATAATCAAAACAGCAAATGCACAAAACAAAGAAAGAATATTAAAAGCAGTGAGGAAAAAAGGTCAAGTAACATATAAAGGTAGACCTATCAGAATTACACCAGACGTCTCGCCACAGACTATGAAAGCCAGAAGATCCTAGGCTGATGTAGTACAGACACTAAGAGAACAAAAATGCCAGCCCAGACTACTATACCCAGCAAAACTCTTAATTACCATAGACGGAAAAACCAAAGTATTCCATGACAAAACTAAATTTACACACTATCTTTCCACAAATCCAGCCATTCAAAAGATAATAAATGGAAAACTCCAACACAAGAAGTGAAACTACATTGTAGAAAAAGCAAGAAAGTAATCTTCCAATAAAACTAAAAGAAGATAGCCAATGAACACAATTCCAACTTAAACAATAAAAACAATTACTTTTTCCTAATATCTATTAATATCAATGGACTCAATTCCCCAATAAAAACAAAGACTATCAGATTGGGTACATAAACAGGACCCAACATTTTGTTGCATACAGGAAACCTACTTCAGTGACAAAGACAGACACTACCTCAGAATAAAAGGCTGGAAAACAATTCTACAAGCCAATGGCCCCAAGAAACTAGCTGGAATAGTCATTCTAACTAATATTGAATAAAATTGACTTTCAACCTAAAGTGGTCAAAAAAGATAAGAAGGTACACTTCATAGTTACCAAAGGTAAGATCTACCAAGATGGACTCTCAATTCTGAACCTCTATACTCCAAATGCAAGGGCATCTACATTCATAAAAGAAACTTTATTAAGCTCAAAACACACATTGCACCTCACATAATGATAGTGGTAGACTTCAACCCCCACCACTCTCTGCAATGGAGAGATCATGGAAACAAAAATCTAAACAAAGACCTATTGAAACTAATAGAAGTTATAGACCAAATGAATTTGACATATATCTATAGAACATTTCACCCTAAAACAAAAGAATATACCATCTTCTCAGCATCTCAGGTACCTTCTCCAAAATTGACCATATAATTGGTCACAAAATAGGTCTCAACAGATTCGAGAAATTGAAGTAATTCTTTGCAGCCTATCAGATCAGCATAAACAATAGAAAGCCCACATACACATGGAAACTTATAATAATCTACTGAATGATAACTTGGTCAAGGAAGAAATAAAGAAAGAAATTAAAGACTTTCTTGGGTTTAATGAAAATGAAGCCACAACATACCCAAACTTATGGGACAAAAAGAAATCAGTCCTAAGAGGAAAGCTCATAGCTTTAAGTGCCTTAAAAAGAAACTGGAGAGAGCATATACCAGCAATTTGACAGCACATCTAAAGCTTTAAAACAAAAAGAAGCAAATTCACCCAAGAAATAATCAAACTCAGGGCTGAAATCAACCAAATGGAAACAAAAAGAACCATTCAGAGAATCAACCAAACCAGGAGCTGGTTCTTTGAGAAAATCAACAAAATAGATAAACCCTTAGCCAAACAAACCAGAGGGCACAGAGACAATATCCTAATTAACAAGATCAAAAATGAAAAGGGAGTCATAACTACAGAAACTGAGGAAATCTAAAAAGTCACCAGATCCTATTACAAAAGCCTATAGTCAACAAAACTGAAAAACCTGGATGAAATCGACAATTTTCTAGACAGGTACCAAAGTTAAATCAAGATCAGATAAATGATCTAAACAGTCCCATAATGGCTAATGAAAGAGAAACAGTCATTAATAGTCTCCCAACCAAAAAAAGCCCAGGACCAGATGGGTGTAGAAGATACCATAGACAATATTGACACAACAGTTAAAAAAAAAGGCAAAATGCAAAAAGTTCCTGACCCAAACATCCAGGATATCCAGGACACAATGAGAAGACCAAACCTAAGGATAATAGGAATAGAGGAAAGTGAAGACCTCCAACTGAAAGGGCCAGTAAATATCTTCAACAAAACTATAGAAGAAAACTTCCCTAACCTAAAGAAAGAGATGCCCATGAACATACAAGAAGCCTATAAAACTCCAAATAGCCTGGACCAGAAAAGAAATTCCTCCTGCCACATAATAGTCAAAATACCAAATGCACAAAACAAAGAAAGAATACTAAAAGCAGTGAGAGAAAAAGGTCAAGTAACATATAAAGGCAGACCTATCAGGATTACACCTGACTTCTCGCCACAGACTATGAAAGCCAGAAGATCCTGGGCTGATGTAGTACAGACACTAAGAGAACAAAAATGCCAGGCCAGACTACTATACCCAGCAAAACTCTCAATTACCATAGATGGAGAAACCAAAGTATTCTATGACAAAACAAAATTCACAAAATATATTTCCACAAATCTAGCCCTTCAAAGGATAATAAATGGAAAACTCCAACACAAGGAGGGGAAGTACATCTCTGAAAAAGCAAAAATGTAATCTTCCAACAAAACTAAAAGAAGATAGCCACATGAACAGAACTCAAACTCTAATAACAAAAATAACAGGGAGCAACAATTACTTTTCCTTAATATCTATTAATAACAACAGACTCAGTTCCCCAATAAAAAGACATAGACTATCAGATTGGGTATGTAAACTGGACCCAACATTTTGTTGCATAGAGGAAACCCACCTCAGTGACAAAGACAGACACTACCTCAGAATAAAAGGCTGGAAAACAATACTACAAGCCAATGGTTGCAAGAAAAAGCTGGAGTAGCCATTCTAATATCGAATAAAATTGACTTTCACCCACAAGTGATCCAAAAAGATAAGGAGAGACACTTCATATTCATCAAAGGTATGATCTACCAAGGTGAACTCTCAATTCTGAACTGCTATGCTCAAAATCAAAGGGCATCTACATTCATAAAAGAAACTTTACTAAAGCTCAAAGTACACATTGTACCACACACAATAATAGTGGTATATTTCAATACCACACTCCCTGTAATGGACAGGTCATGGAAACAAAAATTAAACAAAGACACAGTGAGACTAACAGACAATATGAAACAGAGGGATTTAACAAGTATCTATAGAACTTTTTATCCTAAAATAAAGGGATATACCTTCTTCTCAGCACCTCATGGTACCTTCTCCAAAATTGACCATATAATTGGTCACAAATCAGGCCTCAACAGATACAAGAAGATTGAAATAATTCCGTGTATCCTATCAGATCAGCATGGAATAAAACTGGTCCTCAATAACAACATAAACAATAGAATGCCCACATTCACGTGGAAGCTTAACAACACTCTACTCAATGATAACTTGGCCAAGGAAGAAATAAAGAAAGAAATTAAAGACTTTCTAGAGTTTAATGAAAATGAAGCCACAACATACCTAAACTTATGGGACACAATGAAAGCAGTCCTAAGAGGAAATCTAATAGCTTTAGGTGCCTCCAAATAGACACTGGAGAGAGCATATATCAGCAATTTGACAGCACATTTGAAAGCTCTAGAATAAAAGAGGCAAATTCACCCAAGAGGAGTCAAAGACAGGGAATAATCAAACTCAGGGCTGAAATCAACCAAATAGAAACAAAAAGAACTATACAAAGAATTAACCAAA
>NW_022196896.1:137275562-137287797 GCF_008632895.1 Mastomys coucha | reverse complement strand
AAAGAAAAAAAAAAGAAAAAAAAAAAGAAATAGAAACAATCATTAACAGTCTCCAAACCAAAAAATATGCCTAGGACCAAATTGGTTTACTACAGAGTTTTATCAGACTTTCAAAGAAGACCTAATACCAATGCTCCTCAAACTATTCCACAAAATAGAAACAGAAGGTACTCTATCCAATTAATTCCATGAAGCCACACTTACTCTGATACCTAAACCACACAAAGACCTAAAAAAGAAAGAGAACTTCAGACCAGTTTCTGTTATGAATATTGATGCAAAAATAATAAAATTCTTGCATACTGAATCCAAGAACACATCAAAATCATCATCCATCATGATCATGTATGCTTTATTCCAGGATATAGGGATGGTTCAATATTCAGAAATCCACCAACGTAATTCACTATATAAACAAACTCAAAGAAAAAAAAATGATCATCTCATTAGATGCTGAGAATGCATTTGACAAAATCCAACATCCCTTCATGATAAAGGTCTTGGAAAGATCAGGAATTCAAGGCCCATACCTAAACATTGTAAATGCAATATACAGCTAACTAGTAGCCAACATCAAACTAAATGGAGAGAAACTTGAAGTAATCCCACTAAAATCAAGGACTAGACAAGGCTGCCCACTCTCTCCTTAACTATTCAATAGTGTACTTGAAGTCCTAGCCAGATTAGACAAGAGCAATTAGACAAGAAAAGGAGATGCAAGGGATACAGATTGGAAAGGAAGAAGGCAAATTATTACTATTTGCTGATGATATGATAGTATATTTAAGTGACTCCCAAAACTCCTAATCCTGATAAACAACTTCAGCGAAGTATCTGGATAAAAAATTAACTCAAGTAAATCGATGGCTTTCCTCTACACAAAGGACAAACAGTTTGTGAAAGAAATTAGGGAAACAAAACCCTTCAAAATAGTCACAAATAATATAAAATATCTTGGTGTGACTCTAACTAAGCAAGTAAAAGATCTGTATGGCAAGAACTTCAAGTCTTTGAAGAAGGAAATTGAAGAAGATCTCAGAAGATGGAAAGATCTCCCATGCCCATGGATTGGCAGGATTAATAGAGTAAAAATGGCCATCTTGCTGAAAGCAATCTACAGATTCAATGCAATCTCCATCAAAATTTCAACTCAATTTTTCACAGACTTGGAAAGAGCAATTTGCAAATTCATCTGGAATAACAAGAAACCTAGGATAGCAAAAACTATTCTCAACAAGAAAACCTCTGTTGGAATCACAATCCCTGACCTTAAGCTTTACTACAGAGAAATTGTGATTAAAAACTGCATGGTATTGAAGCAGTAACAGGCAGGTGGATCAATGGAATAGAATTGGAGACCCAGAAATGAACCCACACACCTATGGTCACTTGATCTTTGCCAAAAACTAAAACCATCCAGTGGAAAAAAAAAAACAGCATTTTCATCAAATGGTGCTGGCTTTTCTGGCAGTTAGGGTGTTGAAGAATGGAAATGGATCCATACCGATCTCCTTGTACAATGCTCAAGTCCAAATAGATCAAGGACCTCCACATAAAAGCAAATACACTGAAACTAATAGAAAAGAAAGTGGGGAAGAGCTTTGAACACATGGGCACAGTGGAAAATTTCCTGAGCAGAACACCAATAGCTATGCTCTAAGATCAAGAATCGACAAATGGGGCCTCATAAAATTATAAAGCTTCTGTAAGGCAAAGGACACTGTCAACAGGACAAAAGGGCAACCAACAGATTGGGGAAAGATCTTTACCAATCTTCCATCTGATGGAGGGTTAATATCCAATATATACAAAGAACTCAAGAAGTTAGACTCAGAGAACCAAATAACCCTATTAAAAAATGGTGCACAGAGCTAAACAAAGAATTCTCAAATGAGGAATACCAAATGGCTGAGAAGTCCCTAAAGAAATATTCAACATCCATAGTCATCAGGGAACTGCAAATCAAAGCAACCCTGGGATTCCACCTCACACCAGTCAGAATGGCTAGCATAAAAAAACTCAGGTGACAGCAGATGCTGGAGAGGTTGTGGATGAAGAGGAACACTCATTCATTCCTGGTGGGATTGCAAGCTGGTACAACCACTCTGGAAATCAGTTTGGCAGTTTCTTAGGAAATTGGACATAGTACTACCAGAGCACCCATCTATACCACTCCTGGGCATATACTCAGATGATACTCCAACATGTAATAAGGATATATGCTCCACTACATTCACAGCAGCCTTATTTATAATAGCCAGAAACTTGGAATAATCCAGATGTCCCTCAACAGAGGAATGCACATAGGAAATGTGGTACATTTATATAATAGAGTACTCCTCAGCTATTAAAAACAATAAATTTATGAAATTCTTAGAGAAATGGATGGATCTGGAGAATACCATCCTGAATGAGGTAACCCAATCACAAAAGAACATACATGGTATGCACTCTCTGATAAGTGAATATTAGCCCAAGAAGCTCAGAATACCCAGAATACAATCCACAAACCACAAAAAAGAAGGAAGACCAAATTGTGAATACTTCGATCCTTCTTAAAAGAGAGAACAAAATACCTATGGAAGGAGTTGCAGAGACAAAGTATGGAACAGATACTGAAGGAAGGACAATCCATTGACTGCTCCACCTGGGAATCCTTCCCATATTCAATCATCAAATCCAGACCTTATTGTGCATGCAGGCAAGTGCTGGCTGACAGGAGCCTGATATAGCTGTCTTTTGAGAGGCTCTGACAGTACCCAACTAATACAGAAGTAGAAGCTCACAGCCTTCCATTGGACTGAGTACAGAGTCCCTAATGAAGTAGCTAGAGAAAGGACCCAAGGAGCTGAGGGACTTGCAGCCCCTTAGGATGAACAACAGTATGATCTAACTAGTACCCTCAGAGCTCCCAGGGACTAAACCACCAACCAAAGAGTACAAATGGTGGGACTCATGACTCCAGCACATATGTATAGCAGACAATGATCTAGTCAGTCATCAATCGGGGGAGAGGCCCTTGGTCATGTGAAGGCTCTAGGCCCCAGTGTAGGAGAATGCTAGGGCTAGTAAATAGGTGAGGGTGGGTTGGTGAGCAGGGAGACGGTATGGGGGGAATAAGGGACTTTTCAGAGGGGAAGCCAGGAAAAGGGAAGACATTTAAAATGCAAATAAAGAAATTATCAAATAAAAACAGGAAAAAAATGTAAAACTATTATAAAAATAAATTAATGAATTTATAGTTACTATCGAATGACCTATTGCCTTAGTTTGTAGAAACACAGTTATAGTGGTCAATGCCTGCTAAGTCCTTGAAAAATACTTCTGAGCCTATCCTCTTTCAACTGAAATAGGAACTTTTAAAAAGAAAATTCACATGTACACAATTATGCATATTATACAAAGGAATGTCTGTACATGGGTTTCTGAAGGTCATTTATAGAAAGCCAGAATTACCAACCAGACCACCTGCCCAGAGCACCCAGGGACTAAAGCACCAACTAAAGAGTACACATAGAAGTACCCATGGCTCCAGATGGTTATGTAGCCAAGGATAGCCTTCTCTGGCTTTCATGGGAGGGGAGGCCCTGGGTCCTGTGCAGGCTTGATGCCTCAGAGTAGGGGAATGCTAGGGAAGTGAGGCAGAAGTGGGTGGATGGGTGGGTGATCTTTCTCATAGTAGCAGGGGGAGGGGTGATGGGATGGAGGTTTGTGGAGGGGAAACCAGGAAGAGGGAATGTAAATAAATAAAATAACAAAAAAAAAAAAAAAAAAAAAAAAAAAAAAAAAAGAAAGAAAGAAAGAAAGAAAGAAAGCTAGAATTATACCAGTGACCATTTTTTTTTTTTCATCTCTAAGGCAGCACTTTGTTAACAGTGGAAACTTCTCTTCAGGAAGGATGTGACTAATAATAAGTATATATTATCAACTAATTCTCCCTGAAACCTGACTTAGTATGTCTATGCATTAAGAAAGAAGATGAAAAAAAAAAGTTTGCTCACAGTCTGTCATTGAGGTCATTGGTCAGTACATTAACAAAAGGACCAAACTTTTCATTTTCTTATGGCATGGAGTGTATTGATGGACATTTGTAATTACTAAACTCAATTTTACTCACTGACTGATTTGCAGTGAGTTTCTGAAGATAATGTGATTGGAACTTAAATTTTTACAAAGACAGATATATGTCAGTAACTAGAGATTTGGATTGAGGTTCAGTCATTTCTTGTGAAGAATACAATACAGACTACAGTAAGCTGTAAGGAGTTAGAAACCACTATATGACCTTTTCTGAGATTAGCACACAGTAGGAACTCAGTAAAACTTGAGTACTTCCACTTAATTTCTTCCTAGTGGTATAGTTCTGGCTTTCTGACTGTCCTCAAGATTCTAAAATCCGAAGTTGTATTGGAAATAGATTCCTTTAATCATTCATTGCCCTCACCAGTTTGGCTTAATTGTGCAGCAATAACTATAAGTGACATTAAAATTTATATTGTCTCCAAATGCAGCAAGAAGGTGAGAGAGATTTGCTACTTTTCAGAGACTGTGCCACAGTGATTTTGCCATTATATTACCAGAAATATTAAGCCTTTATATTTTTTATGACAGTGAATATTCTGATATACATGTTATTGCTAAATACTTGTCTTCCTTTAAAATTTTTTTCATTTATTTGTTTGCTTGTGTGGATGTGCATGCATGCCCATATGTATGCGTTCATGAGTGCTATGGTATCTGTTTGGAACTCAGAGGATAATAGTGAGTTGGTTCTCTGCTTCTACCACATGGGTCTTGGGAGTGGAACTCAGGTCATCAGACTTAATAATGGTCTACACTCTAACCCATTGAACAATCTTGCCAACTTTACAGTTTTTTCTTCTTGAAACTATCTTCTATCACTATTAATTTTTTTTTATTTTCCTGTCTTCTGCTGTTTAGTTCAGGTTCTTTTCAGAGACTGTTCTTTGTTTGTTCAGAGTTTTAATTCCAAAAGGCTCCATCTTTTACTCTAAACACAATGCCTATGATTAAAGAAAATCCTGATATATAGTTTTTCTTCCAATTTGACATTTTTGAAATTTAATTAACAATACCACTAAATTCTAAACCCATAGGTCTAATGGCCTAACAAATATTTCAATTTGGAAGGCTCAGAGGTACCTCAAATCAATTATATTGAAAAAATAATCATTACTTTCTACCAGACTCCTTATGTACTATCCATCTTGGTGAATGGTGAAGGTTTGACTTGTTAATTTTATAATCATCTCATTCTTCTATACACCATTCAGTCATTTCATTTTACAGTGTCTAACGACTCATATTTTTGAATCCATCATCTATTCTCTTGCCCAAGTTGGGATTTATCAGTTTGTTTCCTTGCTTGGGTTTTAAATCTTTGTTTATTAATAGCTGACCAATCCACTCATATAAGGTATTATTTTTTCTCTCCAACTCATTTCTATAAATATAATCAGATGGAAGTGGAATAGAGGCTTTAAAGTAGTACAGGTATACAGAATTAAATTGGGATGTATAACTAATAAGGGGTATTGTAACTTTGGAGAGAAGACTAAAAGTTGCCAACTCCTTGGTAGAAACAAGAGTCTCAGGAGGACAGACTCAAGCATAATAGGGACTGGAAGAGAAAAGAAACATTAGAGACCCACTCTCTTGTCAGAGTTCTTGGTCAAGGAGAAAGGCTAACATATTAAATGTTATGATTTGAACTCTTGTTTTACAGATGGTGATAAGATTTAAAGGAGTTCAAACTTTAGGAGGTGGAGTCTAGCTGTAAAAAGAAAGTCATATAGTGTGAGTCATTGTGTCTATATTTTGCCTGGGGCCTTTTTTGTTTCTGCCCACCATGAACTGAACAGCTTCCTTCTTTATACGCTGTCACCACCATGAGGCTCTGTCTTACCATGTGCCCTAAATCATAAGATCCAAGGACTATGGAATGAAACTTCTGAAACCATGACTCACACTAAGTCTTTCCTTCTGTTAATTGTGTCAGGTGTTTTGTCATCCTGATGAGGAAAAATAAATAATAGACTGAGATGTGGCTCTGAACTTCTGTGAGATATATACTACCCAGTCAACGAGACTGATTGAATGAGCATGAAGAAAAGTGGACTGCAGTGAAGCCCAGGAATCATTTGTCCTAGTTGAGTATTCAGTTAGTTATTAAGTATCTTAAATAATAATCAGTACATGGAAGTTTTAAAGAATCAAATGTTTCTGATAATCCTTTTCAATCACTGGAACTGGTTGGCAAAGAATGGGCTGCCTTATGAATGATTTCCTTCTGTTTGAAATGATTCTATCAAGACTACCTTCATGCTGTGAAGCCATTGATCTGTCTATTTCTGCACAACATAAATGAAAGGAGTAGACTATGCTAAGCTCCTTTCTAACTTTAAAATTTATATTTATATCTCTAAACTCTCAAGTTTATAGTTTATATTACCTCTCAGTAGGAAAATTTTGCCTTGGTTACGGTTTTGGCTATGTGACACACTATAACCTCCTGTGCATTAAGTATTAACCTGCAGACGTTTTCCTTGTGTTACATGCTATATGCTACAAGAAGACCCAAGTCTTATTCGCATTCAACAAATGTTTCTCCCCTTTCTCTCTTTGTTTTTTTCTTTGTTTTGAATTGAGCTGCCAGATAACTCAACCAATTCATTCAATCAGATATTTTTCTTTGCCTGGCTGGGTCTTTTAGAGGAACAGGAAAGATTTAGGCACCCTGGAGTGCAGTGTTCAAGTCCTGAGATTTAGCATAGGTGAATAGAGCTTCTGAAAGTCAGACCTTCCTGCAGAGACCAAAGCTCGGCAGCAGCCATGGAAGAGCTAACTGTGGAAGATTCTAGCAGAGAAGGCAGAACATCTTAGATTTGTTGTCAGATGTAACATTTGGAAGTGGTAAATCATTCCAGGAGCCAGTGTGCTTGGCAACTATGTCTCTGCCTAGGTTGCTGGCAATACAAGCTGTGGTTTCATCATCTCATACGGTTCTGCTGGGGACATGTGAGCCATCAGTGACTGATCATTTGGGGAAAACCTGTCAGAAAACAGAAATTTTCCTTACTTTCCCTTTCAATAATGAAGTGAGCAGAAGCTGAATGAAATAAAGTTGTCTCATTTCTTATACAGATGACTCACAGGCTTTCTGATTCTTGCCAGTAAAATCACTCTGCCACTAGCAGAAATATGCCAGGGCCCAAGAAAAATCATGCTCTGTGCACTACCTCCCCCATTCTCCTGAGGCCTGGGACATGGTGATGTTTTCAGACTTGCCCTTCCGCCTTGGAGCTAGAGCAGCAAGTCATTGCAGGATGACTTTTTCTGACCATAGAATTACTCTCTTGGATAAGATACTATTAATCAACCTTGTTCATGACATCATTAGCAGCTGCATATAAGGAATATATTGAAAGTGCTTCTGTTCTCTACATCTATCAGGTAAGACAAATATACGTGGAAGGAAAGCCTGTGCTTTCCAAACAGATGCCTTTGTAATTGTGTCCTTAAAAAGAACGTGCTGTCACAATCTACGCTTTGTCTCTTTTCCATCTGCTTTTTGTCAAGTTATGTTTTAGTAGCAGCCATCTTCTCCACTCAGCTCAGTTTTAAAGCTTGATGTGATAAGGGTATTTTCAATAGTTTGAATAAAAACAGAATGTAGTTATGTGATGTCATTGCCATGCCTTGCTCCATTACATCATTCTATGCCTTGGGAACTGATCATATTAGATAAGAATGAAATCCACTTAGATATTTATTCTAGAATATGTGTAGGTGGGCTATTAGTTTTGGAGGGAGATAGGAAGAGTCTCATGTACTCCATGCTGACCTTGAACTTCTGATCCATCAGTTGTCTTCTACCTATGAAGTGCTGGGATGGTAGGTATGCTACCATGCCTAGGTGGGTTGTATCTAAATTCACAGTAAAATCTAAAATTAACTTTTTCACCCAAAGTTGAACTTCAAGAGAAATATATTTGGCTTATCTCTTGAGAATTTTATTGTTCATCTGTTTTTGAGAAGTAAAATTGAAATTTGTCAAAAGTGGGTTTTTACTTAATAAATTAAAACCAGGATCTCTTTTTGCTTTGATTTTTTTGTTTCATTGGTCTCCTCTTTAGGAGCAGAGGCCTAGAAGCAAGAAGTAAACTGCCTAAGACCATAGAAAGAAAGAATCAGACCTTAGGATTTCACCTTTTAGACCTATTTTCAGCTGCTTTTATTAGTTTATTTATTCGCTTTATAATCCATTTTCAGCCCCATTTTCTCCTCTCCTCTCAGCCCCACCTCCCAATCCCCTTCTCCTAGTCCCCCTTTCCTTTCTCCTTACAGAAGGGGACTCCTACCACCTGCCTACCAACCTACCCTGACACATACAAGTCTTCTCAGTTCTAAGCATTTCTTCTCCCACTGAGGTCAAATAAGGCCCCCCAGCTAGAAGAAAGGGATCCAAAGGCAAGCAACTGTCCCAGTAAGAGACAGTCCCCATTCCAGTTGTTGGGGGACCCACATGAAGACAAAGCTTCACACCTGCTTTAAATCTATAGGGGCCTAGGTTTGGTTCATGTATGCTCTTTGATTGGTAGTATAGTCTCTGTGAGCACTCATTGGCCCAAGTTAGTTGACTTTGTAGGCCTTTCTATGGTATCCTTGACACCTCTGGTTCCTTCAATCCTTCTCCTTACCCTTCTACAAGACACACTGAGCTTTGACTAATCTTTGGCTATAGGTCTCTGTATCTGTTTCCATCAGCTGTTGAATAAAGCCTCTCAGATGGCAGTGCTAGCCCCCTGTGTGCAAACATAACAGAGTATCATTAATAGTGTCAGGAGTTGGCTCTCTCACATGGGTGGACCTCAAGTTGGGCCAGTCATTGTTTGGCTATTGCCTCAATTTCCTCTTCTTCATTTTTATCCCTGCACATCTTTATACAGGACAAATTTTGGGCCAAAGGTTTGGGACTCCACTGGAAGTCATGCCTGGCTGCAGGAGGTGGCCACTTCAGGCTCCATATCCCCCACTGCTAGAAATCTTAGCTAAGGTCATCCACATATCCTCTCAGGAGCCTCAGCTGTCCCACATCCCAGCTTATCTAACATATGCTCTCCCACAACTAATTTCCCTTCTCTTTCCCAGAACTTTCTTCCCCTACTCCTACTCTCCTAATACCTAATCCCCACCTCAGCTCCCCTTCCTACCCCTCTCTCATCCAGTTCCCTCTCTCTATCTAGTTCTTGTGTCTATTTTAGTTCCCATTCGGAGTTAAATTCAAGCGCCTATCCATTTGCCTGCAAACAGATGTCCTTGCTTTTAGTAGCTGAATAGTATTACAAATGTGTAGCTGTAACCACATTTTCTTTATCTATTTTTCAGTAGAGGAACATTTAGTTTTTTTCCAGTTTCTGGATATTATGAATCAAGCTGCTGTGAATATAGTTGAACAAGTATCATTGTGGGATGGTGGAGTATCTTTTGGGAATATGCCCAGGAGTAGTATAGATAGTTCTGGAGGTAGAAATATTCCCAATTTTCTGAGAAATTGTCAAATTGGTTGTACCAGTTTGCAATCCCACCAACAATGGAGGGGTGTTTCTCTTTTTCCATATCCTCCCCAGTATCTGCTGTCACTTGAAGCACTTAGCCTACGAACTTTCTCTTAGGACTGCTTTCATTGTGTCCCATAAGTTTGGGTATGTTGTGCCTTCATTTTTATTGAATTCTAGAAAGTCTTTTATTTCTTTCTTATTTCTTCCCTGATCCAGTGATCATTAAATACAGTGCTGTTCAGTTTCCATGAGTTTTTAGGCTTTCTGTTGTTTCTCTTGTTGTTGTATTCCAACTTTAATCCATGGTCAACTAATAAGATACAAGGGGATATATTGATTTATCTGTTGAGGTTTGCTTTGTGAACAAATATATGGTCAATTTTAGAGAAGGTTCTGTGAATTGCTGAGAAGAATATATTTCCTTTTTTGTTTGGGTACAATGTTCTGTAGATATCTCTCCGGCTAATTTGATTTATATGATCTGTTAGCTTAATTGTCTGTTTAGTTTTTGTCTTGATGATCATTCCATTGGTGAGAATGGGATGTTGAATTCTCCTAACATTAATGTTTGGTGTGTTCAATATGTCATTTAAGCTTTAGTAATTTTTTTTTTTTTACAAATATAGGGACATTTGTGACATAAGTATTCAGAATTGAGACTTCATCCCGGCCAATTTTTCCTTTGATTACTATGCAGTGTTCTTCCCTATCTCTTTTGATTACTTTTGGTTGAAAGTCTATTTTATTAGATATTAGAATGGCTACTCCAGCTAGTTTCTTGGGTCCATTTGCTTGGAAAATCTTCTTCCAGCCCTTTAATCTGAGGTGATATCTATCTTTGATTTTGAGGTGTGTTTCTTCCATGCAGCAGAATGATAGATCATATTTTCATATCCATTCTGTTAGCCTGTGTCTTTTGATTGGAGAATTGAGTCCATTGATGTTGAGAGATATTAATGGATTAGTGTGTGTGTGTGTGTGTGTGTGTGTGTGTGTGCGTGTGTTTGTGTCTTCCTCTTTCCCCTCTGTTGGTTTTTCTAATGTGAGTTTATTCATTTCCTGTGCTTTCTTGGCTGCAGTTAGCCTCTTTGTGTTCAAGTTTTCCTTCTAATATCTTTTGTAGGGCTGGATTTGTGGATAGATATTGTTTAAATTTAGGTTTGTCTTAAAATATCACATTTTCTCCATCTATTGTGATTGAGAATTTTGCTGTGCATAGTAGGCTAGGTTGGCATCTGTAGTTTTTCAGAGGTTCCAAGATATCTGTCCAGGCCTTTCTATATTTTAGAGTCTCTAGTGAGAAGTCAGGTGTAATTCTGATTGCTCTGACTTTAAATGCTACTTGGCCACTTTTCCTTGCGTATTTTAGTATTATTTCTTCATTCTGTATATTTAGTATTATGATTATTATCTGGTGGGAGAAATTATTTTCTTGTCCAGTTTACTAGGTGTTCTGTAAGCTTTTGTATGTTTATAGGCATGATTTTCTTTAGGTTGGGGAAATTTTTTTCTATGATTTTGTTGAAAATATATACTGGGATTTTGACCTGGAAATCTTCTCCTTCTGTTCTTATTATTCTTAGGGTTGGTCTCTTCATACTGGCCCAGATATCTTGGGTATTTTGTGTCAGCAATGCTTTAGATTTAACACATTCTTTTGACTGATGTATCAATTTCTCCAATTGTATCTTGAGTTCTCTCTTCTATCTCTTGTATTCTGTTGTCGATGCTTGTGTTCTCTTCCTATGTGTTAAGTAAATTCTCTGCACCATTCAACACACCTAGTTACTCAAAAGATATTTATTAGACTTTTTTTTATTTTGGTTTTTCAAGACAGGGTTTCTCTGTATAGCCCTGGCTGTCCTGGAACTCGCTCTATAGACTAGGCTAGCTTCGAACTCAGAAATCTGCTTGCCTCTGCCTCCCTAGTGCTGGGAATAAAGGCGTGCATGACCACTGCCTGGCTATTAGACATTTTTAAACTAAAGTATATTTCAGTAGTTGAGATACATATATAAAGATAGTAAATAGCTGTGTAAAGAAGGTTTAGTAAAACATGAATGAACTTTTGGTATGAAGAAGATCATTGGTTTAGATAAATAATTGCTGCATTTAAATAGATGAAGTAAGGGTATCTGTGAGTGTCTTCAGGATAGAAAATAAGCCTTTTATGTTTGGCATCATCACCTAGTACATTACCATGGTCTGAGTTCAATCTTTGTTGAGTTCAAAGCAGTAAATAAAAACTTCATCGAGTACACAGAAGTGCATACATGAATGTTAGAAAATCAAAATGTGCCCCAATCCATACAAAGATGGCATACTGTCCTGACATAGGCTGGAATTTATTTCTTTGTTAATTAAAAATTGACCTTTTAATTTTCTGCCAGCTTCATACATTTATATAATGAATTTTAGCTGCTTTCACTTCTCATTCCACTCTTTCATTTCCCTTTCACTCCAGCCGAGATCTTTTCCTCAACAGGGTCCTTCCTACTTTGATGTTAACTTTGTGTGTGTGGTCTTATAAGTTCAATTAGGTGTGTTTTATTTTGAATTTAATATTTTTATTTTAAAAAGTATTCTATAAAGCCGGGCGTGGTGGCGCACGCCTTTAATCCCAGCACTTGGGAGGCAGAGGCAGGTGGATTTCT